>NW_028270184.1:5100373-5317873 GCF_037043375.1 Chiloscyllium plagiosum | reverse complement strand
CTTCAAATATGTCAATACTATTCACCTCAATCATTCCCTATGGGAGCGAGCTTCATCTTCTCACCACTCTTTGAGGAAAGAATTTTCTCCTTAATTCTCTGACTGGATTTATTAGGAACCCTCTCAGATTGACAGCTCCCTAGTTCTGATCTCTCGTACAGTAGTGAAAACCATTTGTCCAAGTCCTCCCTTTCTGTGGTTTGAAAGTTCTCTAATGGGTCAATGCTTCATTTACTAGAGGAAAGACCCCAGTCTGCTCATGGGATATTATTGTGCTGTGGAACTGTACAGTTATAATACAGCTGTCTCCTAGTTTGATAAATCTGAATATGCCAGGGATCCTCTGCCCAAGTTGAGTTATCCGTCGCCCACTCTGAATGGCTGGAGTGGGATTTAAAAGCAACAATATCAGCATTTATTTCCCACCCCCCACCCCCCCTCCTCCACCAGCCTGCTATTTGCTCTGATTCTGCGTGTTCTAGTTCAAAGCCACCCATCCCACTCTCGTCGCTACTACCAGTCATTTGGACGTCATGGTGGCACGGTGGTTAGCACCGCTGCCTCACAGCGCCAGGGACCCAGGTTCAATTCCCACCTCAGGCGACTTGTCTGTGTGGAGTTTGCACATTCTCCCCGTGTCTGTGTAGGTTTCCTCCGCGTGTTCCAATTTCCTCCCACAGTCCAAAAAATGTCCAGGTCAGGGTGGATTGGCCATGGGAAATTGTCCGTAGTGTTAGGTGTAGGGGAATGGGTCTGGGTGGGTTACTCTTCGGCGGGTCGGTGTGGACTTGTTGGGCCGAAGGGCCTGTTTCCACACTGTGGAGAATCTAATCTAATCGAAATTCTTACCATAAAGTTCCAAAGTATTGGGGTGGGGAGGGGGTTTAATTCTTAGGCATCCATGGGGAGCACCCTGCCTGTGGCCGTTTGCAGTGACAGAGATGGATGCGAGCTCGCACCCCCCCCCCCCCCCCACTGCTAACACCAGAGGAAAGCAAGCCTGGGATCGTTTTTGCAGAGAGAACGTTGTTCAGAGCAGAAACCAGCTCCACTGGGCCAGAGGGCAGCTGCCCGATCTCAGAACGCATTCTCCACACATCTGGGCTGCATTAGGGACTGCACCTCTTTGCTGAGATTAACTGTCTCGTACCAATGACACAGTCTCAGGACAGGGGCTGAGAATTATTCGCTCAGAAGGGCGATTCCCCCTTAGCTTGTTCCCTTTGGATCCCTCCCGGACCACCCTATTCCTTTCACCCTTGTGTTTTCCAGCTTCTCTCTTTAAACTCTTATTGTCCTCAACTGCTCTATGAGGGATGCTTTTGATTTTCTAACCACCGTCCCCTCGTCACCCTCTGATGATGCCACACAGATTGAGGAAAGGCGCCTCAGACCCGACAGCGGGGTCGCGAGGGATGGAGGTTGTGGAGTTGGGGTGAGAGTGAAAGTGGGCAGGGGGCGCGGGGAGGTCGTGGCTGCAGTCAGAGTTAAGCTGAGGGTGCAGAGGACGGTCTGGGCTATGGTCTGGCCCCATCCTCAGACACCCCCCCCCCCCTGATCACTCAAGCTTGGAGGAAGGACAAACCTGTCCCTGGGAAACCTCCATCCTGACACTCCCTGCCCCTGTGTCTACCAGAGCGGTGGGAATCACCCTCTCTGTCTCAGCCCGCCAGGATTCGGGAATTCTCCAGGATCAGGTTTTGCAAGAGAGGGTTGGTGTGATAAGTGACGCCTCGCAAAGCCGACTCTCACTGTGTGGGTGGTGAGTAACTAACATCCTTTAGGTGAGGGGGACAGGATGAGACATAAACTTCGGCGGAGTGCAGGGGAAGGAGAGAGCCAGCGAAAAGAAAACAATAGCCAGGAAGAATGAGACGTTCGGTCAGCCCTCCCAGGGTTCGTGTAAAAATGTTGGAGAATCTCTCGCTGTCGAGAGAGACGGAAAATATGAATCAGGCACAATGTGTTTCTGTGAGTCACAGCTCGGTCAAACCACATGTTCCTGATTTACAAGCGAACTCATCTCTGAGGAACTGTGGGGGAGGAGAGGTTGATCGGAGAGGACAATAAGGGTGTGGCTTGCGGCCCAGTGACCACACTGGGATCAAACGCCAGCTCCTCCTGGTGAAGTGTGAGGTTGCGATTGGGGAGGGGGGGGTGAGGGGGTTTAGAAAGGGGGGGGGGTGGGTTGAAGGGGGGGTGGGGGGGTGGTGTCAGGGATGCTGCTGACAGCCTCACTCCCAGCTGAGTACTTTTGCAGTGCAGTTGTTCTTGGCTTTGATGGCAATCTGAGCAGAGTAAAATCAGAGGGCAGCGAATAATCAGGTTACTCTGAGGATGGTGTTGTGTTCACCCAGGACACGGACTGAGTTTTGAATCATCGAATCCCGACTGTGTGGGAGCAGGCCATTCAGCCCATCCAGTCCACACTGACCACAGCATGAGATCTTTCTGTTTGAGCGTTTTCTCTTCAGACAATCCCTCATGTTGCACTCTGGTTTGACATAGAGTCATCGAGATGTACAGCACGGAAACAGACCCTTCGGCCCAACCCGTCCATGCTGACCCAGATATCCCAACCCAATCTAGTCCCACCTGCCAGCACCCGGCCCATATCCCTCCAAACCCTTCCTATTCATATACCCATCCAGATGCCTCTTAAATGTTGCAATTGTACCAGCCTCCACCACTTCTTCTGGCAGCTCATTCCATACACGTACCACCCTCTGTGTGAAAAGCTTGCCCCTTAGGTCCCTTTTAAATCTTTCCCCTCTCACCCTAAACCTATGCCCTCTAGTTCTGGACTCCCCGACCCCAGGGAAACGACTTTGCCTATTTACCCTATCCATGACCCCTCATAATTTTGTAAACCTCGATAAGGTCACCCCTCAGCCTCCGACGCTCCAGGGAAAACAGCTCCAGCCTGTTCAGCCTCTCCCTGTAGCTCAAACTCTTCAACTCTGGCAACATCTTTGTACATCTTGTTCCTATTTGGCTGATTAGTGTGCGGTCTGCTGAGTCTACCACACGTGGTGGTGCTTGGAATTTTGGGTAGGTGAGCACTTTGGAAGTTCCGGTGCTCACTCCCAATAAAGGCAATTGACGCTTTCGGTTAATTGCTGACTGATCTTTCACTAACTTGGTCAGCGATGAGCTGGGCACCCCTATGGGCCGACAGTCACGGTGATAGGAGCCAGAATCCAAAACCTTCAGAGCCAATGAAGCCCTTCTGAAGTATAGTCGCAGGCTTAAAGTCGGACGCATGACAATGAATTTGTGCACAGCAAGATCCCTCAAACAGTAATGTGATATTGAGCAGATGTTTTTAGTGATGTAAACAGCAGTTGAGGCAAAGCTCAGCACGTCTGGCAGCATCTGTGTGGAGAGAAACAGAGTCAATGTTCTAAGTCTGATGTCACTCTCCTTTCGAACTGAAGGGGACTGGACAATTGATAGATTACTTCAGCACTTTCTCCTTTTATTGCATATTTCCATCATCCACTTTTCTTTTGCTCTGTTTAGAGATGTTGATTGCGAGATAGATTAGATTAGATTCCCTACAGTATGGAAACAGGCCCTGTGGCCTAACAAGTCCACACTGACCCTCCGAAAAGCAACCCAGCCAGACCCATTCCCCTCCTCCTAACACTACGGGCAATTTAGCGTGGCCAATTCACCTGACCTGCATATCTTTGGACTGTGGGAGGAAACCGGAGCACCCGGAGGAAACCCACACAGACACGGGGCAGAACGTGCAAATTCCACACAGACGATTGCCCGAGGTGGGAATTGAACCCGGGCGTTGGCCCGAGACACCGGCAAGGTATTCTCTTTGAGATAGCAGCTCAGGAATCCACCCTTGACGGGCAGATGAAGCCTGGTTTCAATGTCTTGTCCAAAAACGTGGAACTTCTGACAGTGCGGCCTTCGATACCAGTGCTGGGCGACTCAGGCTGGATTATGACACGTGAATGAAGGATTTAAACCCAACACCAGCTAACCCACAGGTGAAAGAGAGCGCTGACCACTGAGCCCAGAAGACAAATGCACTGCCTGGCACTGATACCTAAGGTCAACGCACAAGGTTTGATTCCCCTGTAATGGAGAAAGTGAGGTCTGCAGATGCTGGAGATCAAAGTTGAAACTTTATTGCTGGAACAGCACAGCAGGTCAGGCAGCATCCAGGGAACAGGAGATTCGACGTTTTGGGCACAGGCCCTTCCTGAAGAAGGGCCTGTGCCCAAAACGTCGAATCTCCTGTTCCCTGGATGCTGCCTGACCTTCCCCTGTAATCCCCACCAACCCAGTCACTATCCCTGTCTCGTGCTGGAAAATCTGTGCAAAGATGAACATGGCTGTGATGCCTCCTTTGGTCAAATAGGCCAAAGCCACTCACTACTGGCAGCCTAAGGGAAATGCTTCAAGGTGAGATGTGAATGTTCCCTAGCTCCTCCTAGCTTGAAATAAGATGCAAGATTTAAAGATGGAGATTGAGGACACAGTGTCGTGATTGGAACGAGGTCAGCAAGGTAGATCTCATTAAATATAATTTCGCTAATTGGGGCTGTTGACCTCGTTTTATCAGGGGGTCCCGGCTGACAGATATGAACAGGAATGTCAGGGGCTCTACTAACTCTAGGAGCTGACTCTGAGCTGGCTGGGTCAGTGTCTTACATTCAGTACAAGTAAATAAAGGATACGGGCCTTCGTGGAGTTATTTCAAAGAGGATAAGAGAAAGTTTTCCACAGATGCAGGACCTCACCCCTGTGAGTTACAATAAGCATTAGGCTGGTGGGTAAACGCTTAGCAGGGACTGATCAGGCTGAATGGCCTGTTGTTGACTTCTGAGCTGCAATTCTGTCGAAAAGCCAGGAGTGGTGGGCATATGGAACAGCCTAAGATGGAGAGGGGTCAAATCTCAGATCGTTCACCTTTCACCTCTGGGCTGTGTGTCATGGGATTCAGAGACAGCCCACACGTATCTGATGAAAGTCCCCACTGTTTGCAAGCTGCCATCCACTCCCAGTCAGATGCCTGCACTCTCTCAGCAAAGCTCAGAACCATGAACAGCATCCAAAATAAAAGAACAGGGAAACAATATAGCATTTTTACAGACAGACTGACTGACTCATTTCCCAGGATGTAGAGAAATTGTTCTGGAATAATTGCTGCCATTTTGTTCCAGCCACTGACCAATTGTTCCAGTGCTGACAGATATGTGGGAGTGTAACAATGCTGAGTGTCCTAGCACCAACTGTGTGTGCAACATGACTGAGTGTTCCAGCACTGACTGTGTGTGTTTGTATGTGTGTGTGTGTATGTGAGAGCAAGTGAGACAGATCGAGTGTCCCAGCACTGACTGTGTGTGTTTGTATGTCCGCGTGTGTGTGTGTGAGAGCAAGTAAGACAGATCGAGTGTCCCAGCACTGACTGTGTGTGTTTGTATGTGCGTGTGAGAGCAAGTGAGACAGATCTGAGTGTCCCAGCACTGACTGTGTGTGTTTGCGTGTGCGTGTGTGAGAGAGCAAGTGAGACAGATCGAGTGTCCCAGCACTGACTCTGTGTGTGTGTATGTGTGTGGGCGAGAGAGACAGGTCTGAGTGTCCCAGCGCTGACTGTATGTATGTGTGTGTGTGTTTGTGTGCGTGTGTGCGTGCGTGAGAGAGACAGGTCTGAGTGTCCCAGCGCTGACTGCATGTGTGTGTGTGTGTGTTTGTGTGTGTGCGTGCGTGCGTGAGAGAGACAGGTCTGAGTGTCCCAGCGCTGACTGCATGTGTGTAAGACATGGACAGATTTAAACGTTCCAGCACTGATTCTTTATGTGTGTGCACGTGTCTATAACAGATGCCCCAACACTATTTGCAATATGACCGAGTGCCCCAATACTGAGTGTGCGTGTGTGTGTCTGCGTGTGTGAGTGAGAGAGAGAGGTCTGAGTGTCACAGCACTGACTGTGTGTGTTTGTACGCGCGCGTGTATGTGTGTGTGCGTGTCTGTGTGTGTGAGTGAGAGAGAGAGAGAGAGACAGGTCTGAGTGTCACAGTGCTGTCTTAACATGTGACAGGACTGAGTGTCCCAGGACCATGTATGTTAGTATGTGCAAAAGGACAGAATGCCCCTTCATTGACTCTGTATGTATAACAAGATGGGGTGTCCCAGCACTGAATGTATATGTGTTGTAGAATTGAATGGCCCAGCATTGATTGTGTGTTTAACAAGACTGAATATCCAAGCACCACCCTTGTGTACAACACTGGACCTTAAATGTTTACAGCAGTGTTTTAAGGAAGGGCTTGCGATTGAGGTAGGAGAGATCAGCCATTGCTGCATCACCAGGCCCCCACTACGTTAGCCCTCAAGCAGCAGCTAAAACCAGATATATGGTCATTGTTTAGATGGTAATTCTGGGGGAGTTTGGTGTACAACACATAGACTGCAGTGTCTCCTACAGCTCAGCAGGGACTCCACTTGAAAAAAGCTACGTAGTTGGCAGTCGGGCGAATAAAGAGATCTTGTGGATGTGAAAGGCACCAGAGCAATGCAATCTCTCTCTTTCTGTGTTGCAAGCCATAGTTTGGTGGTTTCTTGTCAGCTGAATGACTGGGTACCTGCTCTCTGTTTGGCTTTGCTTGGATCTGGATGGCTTCAGCCGGTCAAATAGTGATATACCATCCTCGGCAGTGCCAAGCAAGACAAACAGAAAGGGTTCCGATGCCCAATCCCACCTGCCTGGATTTTCGACGTGGGGGTTGAATCACTGGACTGCACGTGCCTCTCGCGCTCGATTGACCACAGCTATTAATACCCAGGCCAGCTGCAGCAAATGGCAGGGTGACGCCCAGAGGAACTGCGGCTGCCGTATCTATTCCAACCCTAACTAGTGAGCCAGCACCTCTCTTTCCACGAGGAGGTTGCCATAGCAACTCAAAAAAATGCTGGTATCTAGCAAAAGGAGAGACTCGACTTCCCTTTTAGACAGTCAGTTCTGACTCATTTCCAACCAACAAGGCATCTATATAATGTACCCCCTCTTAGCGGCACCCCCCTACCATCTGATTGGCCTATAACCTCCGGTTTCCCCGAAGGCCCCGATTCTACTGCAACGTGCTCTCATAAGCGTCTCATTCGTATACCAAGCTGGGCTATTTGACCTGGTAGGGCATCACAGTCTGGATCGATTTCTCACACTCATGGACTCTCTGCGGCCCTCCGTACTTTACCCATAGATACTCACCAAAGGGAGGAAATCACCTGCAGGCCACAACAATCGAGCACTCAAACCCTGCTGGGTTTTCCTCAGTCTTATCCCTCTTTCCTGCTCAGCCCGGGGAAAGCGCCGTGCTACCCACTCGATAGAAGCTGCCAGAACTGGTGGGTCGATTGTTTGAGAATTTGAACTCTACTTTATTATATCAAGGGAAGATTTTCGGAAAGCCCAGCCTCAATAAAAGCGATTGTGAGGCCATCAGATTGTGGTGAAGATCTAACGAGTTTTCTCCCGCCCTTTTAGGAAGGAAACCTGCTTTTATCATCCAGTTTAAGCTCCAGGAAATCCTTGTTATATAAGAAAGCTAGGACTAAAGAGTTAACTGACATCATATGAAAGGTGGGCGGCACGGTGGCTGAGTGGTTAGCACTGCTATCTCACAGCGCCAGGGACCCCAGGTTCAATTCCCACCTCAGGGCGACTGCCTGTGTGGAGTCTGCACATTCTCCCCGATTTCCTCCCACAGTTCAAAAAATGTGCAGGTCAGGTGAATTGGTCATGCTAAGTTGTGTTAGGTGCATCAGTCAGGGTGAATGTCGGGGAATGGGTCTGGGTGGGTTGCTGCTCGGAGGGTTGGTATGGACTTGTTGGGCCGAAGGGCCTGTTTCCACACTGTAGCTTATCTAAGTTCAGGATAGATATTTTCAAATCAACCTGTTCAGATATATTATTATACACCTCTGGGGCAGATGGGACTTGAACCTGGGCCTCCTTGCTCAGAGGTAGGGACATTACCACTGTTTCACTATGTCACAAGAGTCCCTCTGCCAATCAGGGTATAAAGATTGCTCCTGGGAGGAGTTGGGACAAAATAAAAACTACAGATGCTGGAATCCAAGTTTGACAATCAGGAGGCTGGAGGAACACAGCAAGGCAGGCAGCATCAAGAGGGACAGGCAGGAGGCTGGGGGAACACAGCAAGGCAGGCAGCATCAGGACGGACAGGCAGGAGGCTGGAGGAACACAGCAAGGCAGGCAGCGTCAGGAGGGACAGGCAGGAGGCTGGGGGAACACAGCAAGGCAGGCAGCGTCAGGAGGGACAGGCAGGAGGCTGGGGGAGCACAGCAAGGCAGGCAGCACCAGGAGGGACAGGCAGGAGGCTGGAGGAACACAGCAAGGCAGGCAGCATCAGGAGGGACAGGCAGGAGGCTGGGGGAACACAGCAAGGCAGGCAGCATCAGGAGGGACAGGCAGGAGGCTGGGGGAACACAGCAAGGCAGGCAGCATCAAGAGGGACAGACAGGAGGCTGGGGGAACACAGCAAGGCAGGCAGCATCAGGAAGGACAGGCAGGAGGCTGGGGGAACACAGCAAGGCAGGCAGCATCAAGAGGGACAGACAGGAGGCTGGGGGAACACAGCAAGGCAGGCAGCATCAGGAAGGACAGGCAGGAGGCTGGGGGAACACAGCAAGGCAGGCAGCATCAGGAGGGACAGGCAGGAGGCTGGGGGAACACAGCAAGGCAGGCAGCATCAAGAGGGACAGACAGGAGGCTGGGGGAACACAGCAAGGCAGGCAGCATCAGGGGGGACAGGCAGGAGGCTGGGGGAACACAGCAAGGCAGGCAGCATCAGGAGGGACAGGCAGGAGGCTGGGGGAACACAGCAAGGCAGGCAGCATCAGGAGGGACAGGCAGGAGGCTGGGGGAACACAGCAAGCCAGGCAGCATCAGGACAGACAGGCAGGAGGCTGGGGGAACACAGCAAGGCAGGCAGCATCAGGAGGGACAGGCAGGAGGCTGGGGGAACACAGCAAGGCAGGCAGCATCAGGAGGGACAGGCAGGAGGCTGGGGGAACACAGCAAGGCAGGCAGCGTCAGGAAGGACAGGCAGGAGGCTGGGGGAACACAGCAAGGCAGGCAGCATCAGGAGGGACAGGCAGGAGGCTGGGGGAACACAACAAGGCAGGCAGCATCAGGAGGGACAGGCAGGAGGCTGGGGGAACACAGCAAGGCAGGCAGCATCAGGAGGGACAGACAGGAGGCTGGGGGAACACAGCAAGGCAGGCAGCATCAGGAGGGACAGGCAGGAGGCTGGGGGAACACAGCAAGGCAGGCAGCGTCAGGAAGGACAGGCAGGAGGCTGGGGGAACACAGCAAGGCAGGCAGCATCAGGAGGGACAGGCAGGAGGCTGGGGGAACACAACAAGGCAGGCAGCATCAGGAGGGACAGGCAGGAGGCTGGGGGAACACAACAAGGCAGGCAGCATCAGGAGGTGGAGAAGTCAATGTTTCAAGTGTCACCCTTCTTCAGGACTTGGGGTGGGTGTGAGGGGAGCTGCAGATAAACAGGGGGTAGGGGAGGGTTTTGGGTGGGGAGAGAGGTGGGGTGGTACGGTGGGGATAGGTGAACACAAGTAGGAGGGTACGGCCTGGTTGGTCGATGGGAGGAATGAATCCAGTTGATAGCTGGAAGGAAGGGTCGATCAGAGGGATGGAAGGGAGTGGGAGTGGCTGGGAAGGGAGTTGGGGGAATGGGAAGGGAGGGTATTGGAATTTGGAGAACTCAATGCTGTGTCCTCCGGACTGTAGGCTGCCCAGGCAGAAGATGAGGAGTTGCCCCTTCAATTTGCGGTCTGATTCGTTGTGGCAATGGAGGAGGTCGAGGATGGTCATGTCGGAAAGAGAGTGGGAAGGGGAATTAAATTGGGCATTGCCCGGGAGGTCAGTGTGGGCTCGGCTGAGATGCTCAGTGTAGCATGCCCTAAACTTACGTTTGGTCTGCCCAATGTATAGAAGACCATCTCCAGCAACCGTCTCCAGTTGGGCAATTACTATAAACCCACAGACTCCCACAGCTACCTGGCCTACACCTCCTCCATCCTAGTATCCTGCAAGAACACAATCCCGTTCTCCCAATTCCTCTGCATCTGCTCGGACGAGGAGACATTCCACGCCCAGGCAGCCCAGATGTCCACCTATTTTGAACAACGTGCTTTACCCCCTCTGTCATCTAGACAGCCCTGCACCACACCTTCTCCATTCCCTGCTCCACTGCTCCAAACCTCGCCCCCATCTAAACACAATAAAGACAGGGTCCCCCTTCCCTCACCTACCCACCCAACCAGTCTCCACATCCGATGTATCATCCCGAAACACTTCCGCCAACTCCAATTAGATCCCACCACCAAGAACACCTTCCCCTCCCTACCCCTCTCTGCCTTCCACAAGGACCGTTCCCTTTGCCAATTCTTGGCTCGTACCACTGCCTCCACCAACCCCATCCCGAACCCCCAGGTACCTTGCCCTGCAACCAGAAAAAATGTTGGGACACTACCCCCCCTCATCTCCATCCAGGGGCCCAAAGTCCTTCCAGGTGAGACAGAGGTTCACCTGCCTCTCCTCCAACCTAGTTTAGATTCCCTACAGTGTGGAAACAGGCCCTTCGACCCAACAAATGCACACTGACCCTCCAAAGAGCAACCCACCCATTCCCCTACATTTACCCATGACTGATGCACCTAACACTATGGACAATTTAGCAATGGCCAATTCAACCTGCATATCTTTGGACTGTGGGAGGAAACCGGAGGAAACCCACGCAGACACTGGGGAGAATGTGCAAACTCCACACAGACAGTTGCCCGAGCCGGGAATTGAACCGGGGTCCCTGGTGCTGTGAGGCAGCAGCGCTAACCACTGAGCCACCGTAACTGGTGCTCCCGATGTGGTCTTCTCTACATTGGGGAGACCAAACTTAAACTCAGGGCACGTTTCGCTGAGCATCTCAGACGGGCCCACACTGACCTCCCAGGCACTGTCCATTTTAATTCCCCTTCCCACTCCCTTACCGACATGACCATCCTCGACCTCCTCCATTGCCACAACGAATCAGACCGCAAATTGAAGGGGCAACTCCTCATCTTCTGTGTGGGTAACCTACAGTCTGGAGGACTCAACATTGAGGGCCATAATTTCAAATAACCTCCCTTCCCATTCCTCTGACTCCTTTCCCAGCTGCTCTCCCTCCCTTCCATCCCTCTAATTGACCTTTCCTTCCACTATTAACCAGATTCTTTCCTCCCATCGACCAACCAGGCCGTACTCTCTACTTGTGTTCACCTATCCCCACTTCACGGCCCAGGAGAAAGCACAGCAGGTCAAGCAGCATCCGATAAGCCGGAGAATCGACGTTTCGGGCATAAGCCCTTCAGCAGGCACCCTTCTCCAGCATCTGCAGTCCTCACTTTCTCCTGGTGCTGCATGTACACAAACAGTCACCCAAACACTGCTGCCTCACAGCACCAGGGTCCCAGGTTCAATTCCCGCCTCAGGTGACTGTCTGTGTGGAGTTTGCACATTCTCCCCACGTCTGTGTGGGTTTCCTCCGGGTACTCCGGTTTCCTCCCACAGTCCAAAGATGTGCAGGTCACGTTAATTGGCCATGCTAAATTGCCCGTAGTGTTTGGTGCATCAGTCAGAGGGAAATGGGTCTGGGTGGGTTACTCTTCGGAGGGTCAGTGTGGACTTGCTGGGCCAAAGGGCCTGTTTCCACCCTGTCGGGAATCTAATCTAATCATAGAGTCCCATAGGTATACAGAACTCAAACAGGCCCTTCGACCCAACCCGTCCACATCAACCAGGTTTCCTAAACTGATCTGGTCCCATTTTCATCTCAGAAGATTCTGGAACGTGATCATAACACATAGCAGGCCTGAGCTTCACTATGCAGCCTGTGTAATGCATTAGCTGATCTCACTCTAGGCCCTTTGTTGTAGGAACCAGTGCTAAGTGACCAGTGGGGAGGGCAACGAGTTAGGGTCTGATCCTCTAGTCACTGTGAATGTTGATTACCCAATAGGAAGTGCACTGTAGGTAGGAGATCAATGTTGCATTGAACAGCCTACAGGCCTGTACTGAACAGGTAAAGCCTTTGAGGTTACTACAGCAAGCCTCAGTGCCTGTGAGGATCAATCAGCCTGAAGTGGGAGGGATTACTGGGAACGTCTAAACCCCACTCCATGCTCAATCCGCCACTTCTAAAAGGGCCAGGCCTGAAGGTTAAACTGGTCCATCCACTCCCAGTCCTCCATGCAATCCAGCGTGATTCCTTCCAATGCCAAACGGTCAGACAGTTTTTCACTGGGGGAAACAATCGTTCACCTGAGATGGGGGGCTTGGAAGAGGCAGCCCCTGTGGGATTCCTACCTCAATGGGAGAGTGGTGCTTGTTGGGACCTGGGACAGGGGAGGGTAAAAAGGGGTGAGCTGGCAGGTGCGACTGAGGGTCCAGACTGAAACTCGGGGACCGAACCTCATTGAAACTTCCCCCCCCCCCCGCCGCCCCCTCATTTTGCCCTCAATCCTGTCCACACGACCAGTCCTTGGAGTCAGCATGCATTCTCCGTTAGTGTCCCTTGGTGCCAGAAGAGGGTGCCACGCAAATCGATCACAAATACTAAGTGGCTTGTGGGTTCCTTACCATTTGCAATATTCCCAAATGATGTAGATGAGAATGTCCAGAGGATAATAAATACGTTTGCGGATGACTGCCCAGGCGGTTGACAACGAGAAAGAAGACGTTAGGTAACAGGAAGACAGAAACAGGTTGGTCAAATAGGCAGACCGGTAGCAGATGGAAATGAACTCTGATGAATATGAGGTGACACACTTTGGGAGAAGGAGCAAGACAGGGGAGTACTCAAGGAATGGTTGGACACCAGGAGAAGAGGCATCTTGGGGGTGCTTGTCCAGCGATCCCGGGACGCGGGACTCCGTGCCCTACGGCCTGTTCCCCGGGACGCACACCGAGACGAACATCAACTGTGCCTGGAGGATCATCAACTCGGTGAAGGACGCTCCGAAACCTGCTGGTCTTCCAGCTGAAGGAGTTGACCCCGACTGAGTGCTGCAGACTGGCACATTCCAAGGTCCAGGACTACGTGTTGAGGGACGCGCTGAAGCTTGGGGCAGCTGCCGCCAAGGCGCGGTGGGGAAAGACCACTGTGTAAAGTCTGCCTGCCCAACGAAGAACAGGGGGCCCGCGCAGTCATTTGGGCTCTGCTGACGCCTCAGCTAATTATATGGGCATATGATCGAAAAATGTACAGACCTGTATAAAAATGTTAAATTCTGATCTCTGTATGTACATGTTTACATATGTATGGCATGACCAACTGTACAGACCATCAAATTATTTTATGAATAAAGTATATTTTTGAAATTTAAAAAAAAGTGCTTGTCCATAGATCCCTGATACTGATTGAGGATGATCAGCCATGATCATAATGAATGGTGGTGCAGCCTCAAAGGGCAGAATAGCCTGCACCTATAGTCTATTGTCTATTGAAGATCACTGGAGCGTAGGAGGTTGAGGGGTGACCTTCTAGAGGTTTCTAAAAATTATGAGGGGCACGGATAAGGTGAACAGCAATGGTCCTTTCCCTTGAGGAGTTCGAAACGAGAGGGCATGTTTTTAAGCTAACTAGGATTTAAAAGGGATGTGAGGGGAAAGTTTTTCACACAGAGGGTGGTTCGTGTGTGGAATGAACTGCCAGAGGAAGTGGTAGATGAAGATACAGTTACAACCAAAAGATATTTGGACTGGAACAGGAATGGGAAAGGGTAAAAACAATGACTGCAGATGCTGGAAAGCAGATTCTGGATGAGTGGTGCTGGAAGAGCACAGCAGTTCAGGCAGCATCCGAGGAGCCTTGAAGATGTTTTCCTCCTCTCTCTACAATAATCTCAGGGAGTCCCTCTCCCACTGCAACTCCCAGGAATAGGAAAGGTTTGGAGGGATGTTGGCCAAATGCGGGCAAATGGGACTAGTTTAGTTTGGGAAACTTGGTCGGCATGGACGAGTTGGACCGAAGGGCCTGTTTCCACGCTGCATGACTCTACATCTCTCTCAGTGCTTTGGTTTCTGGGCAGAGTCAATCAGGACTCTCTCTGGTTTTACCCAGACACAGATGCAAATTCCAAAATCTCCCTCCTCCCAGCAAATCTTCCAGCCTGTTAGACTCGATATGTGGCTCCAATCCCAGCCCTTTCATCTTCCGTTCAGCCTCCTCGGGACACACCCAAGAATGACTCAGCCACCACACGCCTCGAGTGCAGAAAGGGCGGTGCCCTTTTTTTAATTTCTAAAAATTCCTGTAGCTCAAACTTTCAGCTGGTACGGCCATTTCCAAGGCAACTTCAGATCAAATTAGCTATAGAATAGCAAGCAGGTGACCGCAGAATGAGCTGGACTAAAATACAACAAGAGCCTGCTGTGTTTTTTTTAAAGTATCTTTCCCAACAGTCTGACTCATGCTTCCTCATTTTAAGACTCTGACTCCTGGGCAATGCCCCTGGATGCTCACCCAGTGCCCATTGTTCAACAGCCTGAATGGTGCAGGCCAGAATAAGGCTATTCAGCTGCAGAGGGCAATGCAGTTTAGCCTTATTTTGCCTTTGTCAAGCTCCTGCACACTTGCCAGTCATTGGCAGAATGTTTTTACTTCCCCGTGAACTCAAAATCATCATTTTGGGCGGCACGGTGGCACAGTGGTTAGCACCGCTGCCTCACAGCGCCAGACACCCGGCTTCAATTCCCGCCTCAGGCGACTCTGTGTGTGGTTTGCACATTCTCCCCATGTCTGCGTGGGTTTCCTCCGGGTGCTCCGGTTTCCTCCCACATATGCAGGTTAGGGTGAATAGGCCACGCTAAATTGCCCTTAGTGTTAGGTGAAGGGGCAAATGTAGGGGAATGGGTCGGTGTGGGTTTGATGGGCCGAAAGGCCTGTTTCCTGTAAGTAATCTAATCTAAAAAAAAAATTTTCACAATCCACAGCTCCCCCCCATCACCCTCAACATCAGCTCGACTCTCATCTGCTCAGTACTTCGGGATTAAAGTCCTGTCTGATTGGAGAATTGCAAATGCAATGTTAAACAGTTGAGGGCAGCATCAATGTTGCCATTAAGCGCAAAACTGTTCGAGATTTGGTACTAGATCCCATCAGCACTCACACTCAGAGTGGCGAGTGGATGGCTTGGGAAACTGATGTGGGTTTCTCTGTTGGTGCTGAGAGAGCTGAGGCAAAGAAATTTGAAAGGGGAAGCTTGACTCTGTATCTAGCCCTGCTCCGGCCCAGTCCTGGGAGTGTTCGATGGAGACAGTGCAGAGGGAGCTTTATTCTCCATCAATGCCAGCAAAATGAAGGAGCTGGTCATTGCCTTCAGGAAGCGGAGGAGTGGGCATACTCTTGTCTGCATCAATGTTGCTGAGGTAGAGATGGCACAGAGCGTCAGGTTCCTGGGCATGATGATCACCAACAATCTGTCCTGGTCCACCCACATTGACGCAATGGTCAAGAAAGCACAACAACGTCTCTACTTCCTCAGGAGGCTAAGGAAATTTGGCGTGTCCATAAAGACTCTTACGAGTTTTTATAGATGCACCCAGTAAGCATCCTGTCTGGATGTTGGGGATAGTAAGGCAGGTGAATCCCACCCCATGGATTACAGACTTAATCTTGTATCAGATATGTAGCTGATATCAAAGATTGATACTGTTTTTTCTACCATTAATGATCTGCCTGAAGGTGAGGGGAGTGGAGGGATAAAACAGAGAAGAGAGAAGCTGGCTGAACCTCACCTAGATTGGTTCTCCAGAGATGGAGAGCTAACACAGGGGCCCTCACCCACGTAACCTACATGGCAGAGGGAAGGGTTCCACAGAATGAGAAACCGCAGAAGCCAAGACTTCAGGCTCATTGCTTTACAAAAAGGAACGATGAGGGTTCAAGTGAACCAGAACATGTCGAGGTTGGGCGGTGAGAGATTGAGGAAGAATGGGAAAGGGTTCAAGGCTGGAAAGTGAGGGGGGAGACAGTGAGGGAAGAGGAGCGGAGCCTGGAGGAAGTAAGCAGAGGCCGAATGGGATAAAGGATAGGGAAGGAGGCTTGGGCTGGTGGGAGTAACTGTGCCACCAAATTTCATACAAACGCCAATTACAAGTTTGCTCCTGACACCACAGTTGTAGGCCGGATATCAAACAATGAATGAATGAGGAGATTGAGTGCTTGGTGTCATGGTGCAATCGTAACAATCTCTCGCCCGATGTAAGCAAAACAAAAGAGCTGATCATTGACTTCAGGAAGAAAGGAGGAGGTCACTCCTCCATCTACATCAATGGAGCCAAGGTGGAGAGAGAGTCGAGAGCGTCAAGAGTGACGATAACTGACAATCTGTTCTGGGGCTCCCACGTAGGTGTAACAGTCAGGAAGGCACAGCAATGCCTCTCCATCCTCAGGAGGCTTATGAAGTTTGGGACCCTCACCAACTTCTATTGATGCCCCACAGAAAGCGTTCTACCCAGGTGCATAACAGCTTGTGTGGCAAGCAGTCTGCCCAGGAACTTAAGAAACTACACAAAGTTGTGCCCGCAGTCCAGACCATAATGGAAGCCAATCTTCCATCCATGGACTTTATTCACACTTTTTGTTGCCATGGAAAAGCTGCCAATGTCATCAAAGATCCCCCCCCCCCCTCAGTAATGCTCTCTTCCAACAGGCAGAAGATTGAACACATGCACCGACAGGTTCAGGACCAGCTTCTTCCCTGTTGACATCAGAGTGCTGAATGGACCTCTCTAATTTCAGATCTAATGTTGACCTTCCTTTTTACATCTCCTGTGTATTGGTAATGCTTCAATCTGTCTAAGCGTCTGTTTAAGCATCTGTATTACTCATATAGTCCAACAGGTTTAATTGGAAGCACAGTAGCTTTCGGAGCGTCGCTCCTGATTGTCAACTGATGAAAGAGCGGCGCTCCGAAAGCTAGTGTGCTTCCAAATAAACCTGTTGGACTATAACCTAGTATTGTGTGATTTTTAACTAAGCATCTGTATGAACTTGTTTGTTATGATCTGCCTTTGCTGCTCACCAAACAAAACTCACTGTACTTAGGTACATGTGACAATGATAAATCAATAAATGAATAGTACAGGGTATAGAAGAGATTTGGGAGGGGTTTAAGGTTTGGAGAGTGTACAGAGGCTGAGGAGGTGATAGCAGATGCTGGAGAAGGAGTGTGTTCAGATTGGGAAGTGAGGGATAAAGGTCAGAGAGTTGGCAGTAGAAGTTGAAGATGGAGGGTCCATCTGAGGGAGGGGGAGTAAATGCTGGGAAGGAGTCTCAGTGGTCAGAGGAAATGCTATAAGAGACTGAGGAAAGAGGAAATAGAGGTTGGGGGAAGAGGGTGCAGTGGTCAGGTGAGATTGTATAAAGGCTACGGGAAAGGCGGAGAGGATCAGTGGGTGTGGCAGAAGAGTTGAATAAAGACTTTGTTTCACTTTTCACTGATGTCTTGTCATAGAGTCAAAGAGTCATACAACAGAGAAACAGACCGTTCAGTTCAACCCTTTCAGTTCACGCTGAACGTTATCCCAAACTAAACAAGTCCCCCCCCGCCCCCGGCCCATATCTCCCCAAACATTTCCTATTCATTAATCTTTTAAACATTGTAACTGTAGTTCATTCCACATGCGGACCATCTTTTGTGTAAAAGATTGGTCCCTCACCTCTCTCCTCTCACCCTAAAACTGTGACCCCCTACTCTTGAAGTCCCTCATCAAAGGGAAAATACAACTGCCATCAACTCTATCTGTACCCCTCACGATTTTATAAATCTCTGTAAGGTTGCATCTCAACTTCCTGCGCTCCAGTGAAAAGTCCCAGGCTACCCAGCGCTTTCCTTATAACTCAAACCTTCCTTACCCGGCAACGTCCTGGTAAACCTCTTTTGAATGCTTCCGAAAATCACAAAATAATCAAGGGTCTAAAGGAGGGAAGGAAATAATCCCAACATCAATCACTAGAGAAAAAGTACTAGGGAAACCAATAGGGTTAAAGTCTGAGTAGGCCCTCCAACCTGATGGGCTGCAAGCTCGGATTTTAAAGGAAGTCGCAACAGAAATAGTGAAATGCACCAGGAGTAATTTTCCAAGAATCTTTAGATTCTGGAAAAATCCCAGACGACTGGAAAACTGCCAGCGTAGCACCCTTATTCAAAAAAGAGAGGATGACAAAAGGTTCAGGCAACTATCGGCCAGTTAGCTTAACATCGGGGGTGGTGGGGCAGCACGGTGGCTCAGTGGTTAGCACTGCTGCCTCATCAGCGCCAGGGACCCGGGTCGGGCAATGGTCTGTGTGGAGTTTGCACATTCTCCCCGTGTCTGCGTGGGTTTCCTCCGGGTGCTCCGGTTTCCTCCCACAGTCCAAAAATGTGCAGGTTTGGGTGGATTGGCCGTGCTAAATTGCCCGTAGTATTGGGTACAGGGGTAAATGTAGGGGAACGGGTCTGGGTGGGTTGCTCTTCGGAGGGTCGGTGTGGACTCGGGGGGCCAAAGGGCCTGTTTCCACACTGTAGGGAATCTAATCTAATCAGTCACTGGGAAGCCATTAGTGTCTATTATAAAGGAGGCAATCACAGAACATCCTGAAGAAGGGCTAATGCCCGAAACGTCGATTCTCCTGTTCCCTAGATGCTGCCTGACCTGCTGCGCTTTTCCAGCAACACATTTCAATCACAGAACATAACACGTTCATGTAGTTTTGGCATGGATGACATGTAGATTTGGCACGACATGTTAAATGTGTGCATAGTATTGGAAGTAGTGTACTAAAATGCATAGAGGATTGGCAAACTAACAGAAGACGCAGTTGGGATAAAGAATCATTTTCAGGATGACAACCTATAACTAGCAGGGTGCCTCAGGGATCAATATATGTTAATAACTTGGATGACAGAAGTGAATGTATCGTATCAGATTTGCAGCTGATACAAAAATAGGTGAGGAGGATGACACAGGTTAAGTGAGTGGGAAAAAAGTTGGCAGATGGAATATAATGTGAGGAAATATGGCAAGAATACAGCTGCGTATGATTTAAATGGGGACCGACTGCAGAAAGCTGGAGGGACTGGCGATCCGAGTGCTTGCATCGTAAAACGCTGTCATCCAATTGCCAGAGGCTAATAGAGAAGTCTAATGGAATGTTGGTCTCCATTCCGAGGAGAATGGAATATAAAAATAGAGAGGTTTTGCTAAAATTATGCAAGGTCACAGCCAGAACAGTTTGGGTTCCCTCAACGAAAGGGAAGATACATGGTCATTGGAGGCAGTCTAGAGAAGATTCACTCAGTTGAATGAAGGTGTGGAAGGACCGTCATATGAAGGAAAGTGGAATAGATCGGGTTTGTACTCACTGAAGTTTAGAAGGAAACAGACCTTATCAAAATATATAAGCTTCTTCGAGGGGCTCGACAGAGTAGATGCAGAGAGATTGTTTCCCCTTGTGGGAGAGTCTGGGACTAGAGAACATTAACTCAGAGTAAGGGGTTACTCATTTAAGACAAGGATTAAGAGGCTTTCTTTTTCTTTTAGAGGGTAGTGAATTCTTTCCCTCAGAGGGCTGCCAAGCCTGGATTGTTAAGTATATTCAAGGCTGAGATAGACAGATTTTTAATCTAAATGCTGGAGTCTGTTTACTCCCAGTCCTTCTGTGGTTTTAATGATCGGGTGGCCCAATGGGCCGAGGTGTGGCAGATGGAGTTTAATTTAGATAGAAGTGAGGTGCTGCATTTTGGAAAGGCAAATCAGGGCAGGGCTTATACACTTGCCGGTAAGGTCCTGGGGAGTATGGCTGAGCCAAGAGACCTTGGGGTACAAGTTCATAATTCGTTGAAGGTGAAGTTGCAGGTAGATAGGATAGTGAAGAAGGCATTTGGTATGCTCTCCTTTATTGGTCAGCGCATTGTTGCGGTGTCATGTTGCAGCTGTACAGGAGTATTGCATTCAGCTCTGGCCTCCCGGCTTTCGGGAAGATATTTTGAAACTTGGAAGGGTTCGGAAAAGATTTACAAGAACATTCACAAGATGGTATGATCTTTGGGAGGCATGATGGCCCAGTGGTTAGCACTGTTACCTCACAGCGTCAGGGACCTGGGTTCGATTCCAGCCTCAGGCAACTGTCTGTGTGGAGTTTGTACATTCTCCCCGTGTCTGCGTGGGTTTCTTTCAGGGGCTTTGGTTTCCTTCCACAGTCCAAAGATGTGCAGGTCAGGGTGTTGGATTGGCCACGCTAAATTGGCTATGGTGTCCAGGTGTGTGGTGGCTGGGTGTAATATCCATGGGAAATGCAGGGTTACAGGGGAATGGGTCTGGGGGGGATACTCTTCAGAGGGTCGGCGTGGACTTGTTGGGCCTGTTTCTACATAGCAGGGACTCTACGGTAAGACCATAGGGTGATAGAATAGAGCGGGGAATATGATGTTACTGCTGCAGAGAAGG
This sequence comes from Chiloscyllium plagiosum, assembly GCF_037043375.1. NCBI lineage: Eukaryota > Metazoa > Chordata > Chondrichthyes > Orectolobiformes > Hemiscylliidae > Chiloscyllium > Chiloscyllium plagiosum. The sequence continues at coordinate 5,297,333 of NW_028270184.1, read as the reverse complement.
TGCACGGACAGCGAGATCGACACTACATTTAAAATTTGAATTAATACACCCATCTGCATTCATCTCCACGATCCCTCTATTCAAAGACCTCAGTAGGAAAGAGAACTGGGTGAATAAAATCCATACCTGAGAGCCTTCATATTTTATGACACACCCTTCTTTCGGGGCTTGATGCAAGAAAAACGATTGAGGAGTGAAATTCTATTGGTTGTGATGCTTCCTGTTGTGGAACAGCCAAGCAAATGACAGTCAGGCCAAAACAGGAATCAGTGTCTCTCAGGCGAAGAGCTGAAGACAGCCTGACATCCAATTCCCACCCTTGTCTTTTCTCTGCAATAGTTCTAATGAAAGTCAAATGATGAGGACCCAAATCATAAGTCCGGGCAAATTAACTGCGCTCAAGAAATGTCCTTGAGAGAGATACAGAAACAGAAAACAGATTTTTTAAATGAGCAACAAGCTCGTGACAACTGCAGGAGAGTTTACAAGTTCAGTGGGACTCCAGGTTTTGTGTGTGTGTGAGAGAGAGAGATAGACAGGAAAAAAAAGGAGGGCATCTCGCTCATCTGCCAAGCCATCCCACCTGGAGGGTTGTCTGCGCCAGTTCCTTCCCCTCCCCACGACAGCCCCTCACGCCCCTCTGCTGGATTGCAGCTTTCTTTCCAAAGTTCCAGAAAAACGGCCTGAAAAATACACAAATTAGTTCCAGATGTGGGAGCACAACAAGATCACTACAGCCTCATTAGCCTGATTGAGGATCTCTGTACTTGCAAGACTTGGCTCCTAATCATGAACAGCAACAACAGCTCGCAGCAGAATTAACCCTAACAGGTTCACAGGCCTTTACTGCTGACTGGAAGGGCACAGACATTAAATAGAACAAGTTTGGGTTCTCTGCTAAGTATTACTCAATTCAAACCAAATGGCTGATTAGGTTACAAAGGGATGGAAAACTGGCCAGTAGGATCACTCTTCAAGTAACAGGAATGTATGCCCTTGTTTACTGTGTCCCACAAGTGGTTGGTGTTGTTTAAGGTCTGAAAGGGCTAAATGGAATCACAAGATAAGCTCCACCTATCAGGTTACATCGAACTACTCCTGGAAAGCGCTAACCAGTTCCAGAGTTGTTACTCTTAGTATTAAAAGTGTGTAGCTGAAGTACAAAGAGCGAAAGAGAACGACAACACAGGAACAGGCCCTTCGGCCTAACTAAAGTAAAAGACAAACTTTCTGCCCTTATTTGGTCTGTTCCCTCCCTATTCATGTAACCATCCAGATGCCACTTAAATGTTACCAACGTCCCTGCTTCCAATACATCGTCTGACAGTGCATTTCAAACTCCTGCCCCCTCTGTGTGAAAAACATCTTTCATACATCCCCTTTAAACTTTCCCTCTCTCACTAAAGTAAAAGACAAACTTTCTGCCCTTATTTGGTCTGTTCCCTCCCTATTCATGTAACCATCCAGATGCCACTTAAATGTTACCAACGTCCCTGCTTCCAATACATCGTCTGACAGTGCATTTCAAACTCCTGCCCCCTCTGTGTGAAAAACATCTTTCATATATCCCCTTTAAACTTTCCCTCTCTCACCTTAAATCTGTGCCCCACCCCCCCACCTTGTAATTGAAACTTCAACCCTGGGGATAAAGCCTCTGACTAATCCACCCTATCTCTGCTCCTCACAATTGTGTAGACCTCGATCAGATCTCCTCTCAGCCGCCGTCTTTCCAGTGAGAACAAGCCTAGTCTTTAGTAACCTTTCCTCATTGGCCAATGCCTTCGAGGCCAGGCAGCATCCTGGTGAACCTCCTCTGCACTCTCTCCAAAGCTTCCACATCCTTCTGGTGGTGTGGCGATCAAAACTGCGCACAATACTCCAAATGCGGCCTAACAAGAGGTTTATAAAGCTGCAACATGGTTTGCCAACTCTTGTACTCCATGTCCCGGTTGATGAAGGTCAGCATGCCAGATGCCTTCTTAAGCACCTTGGTCACTGGTGTTGTTACTTTTAGGGAACTGTGGACCTGCACAGTTTGTAAGCTAATGTTCCTGAGGTTTCTGCCATTTACAGTACGATTCACACCTAAATGCACTGCCTCCCATTTTAGATTAGATTAGATTAGATTACTTACAGTGTGGAAACAGGCACTTCGGCCCAGCAAGTCCACACCGACCCGCCGAAGCGCAACCCACCCATACCCCTACATTTATCCCTTACCTAACACTACGGGGAATTTAGCATGACCAATTCACCTGACCTGCACATCTTTAGACTGTGGGAGGAAACCGGAGCACCCGGAGGAAACCCACGCAGACACGGGGAGAATGTGCAAACTCCACACAGTCAGTCGCCTAAGGCGGGAATTGAACCCGGGTCTCTGGCGCTGTGAGGCAGCAGTGCTAACCACTGTGCCACCGTGCCACCGTGCCACCCAAAATCTGAGGTAACCTTCTTCGTTGTCCACTACACCTCCAATTTTGGTGTCATCTGCAAACTTACTAACGATACCTCTTATGCTCGCATCCAAATCATTTACATAAATGACGAAAAGTAGTGGACCCAGCACCGATCCTTGTGGCACTCCACTGGTCACAGGCCTCCAGTCTGAAAAACAACTCTCCACCACCACCCTCTGTCTTCTACTTTTAAGCCAGTTCTGTATCTAAATAGCTAATTCTCCCGTATTCCATGAGATCTGACCTTGCTAACCAGTCTCCCATGGGGAACCTTGTTGAACGCCTTACTGAAGTCCACACAGATCACGCCCACCGCTCGGCCCATTTATTTGGATTAAACTCCGTCTGCCATTTCCATGCCTTTGTCGCCAATCTATCGATATTCTGTTGTGTCCTTTCACAATCGTCGGCACTATCAGTAACTTCGTGTCATCTGCACACTTACTAATCAAACCATTCACATTTTCCCCCAGATCATCCATAAATACAGCAGTGGGCCTAAGACTGATCCCTGTGGAACACCACTAGAAAAACACCCTTCCACCCCACCAGCACGTACAGGACAACTTCAATTATCTGAATGAGCCGGGCGGGGTGTATTTTGTTTGGATAACTGATTGCTCAGATGACTGATTACGGGACCTTGGGATCTTGTTCAGATAATCCGAAATTTGGGTAATTGACGTTGGGATAACCGAGGTTGTACTGCACTTACACTTCAGGGAGAAAGCGAGGGCTGCAGACGCTGGAGATCAGAGTCGAAGAGTGTGTTGCTGGAAAAGCACAGCCGGTCAGGCAGCATCTGGGGAGCAGGAGAATCGACGTTTTGAGCATAAGCTCACGTGATTTACACATGAAAGAAGTGAAACTATCATGGTATTCAAACAGATGAAAGACTCAACAGACAATCAATTTTTTAATGTATAATTTCAGTTACATCACATTGTAAATTTTTGCTATAAATTCTGTAGGATTGAGCCCTCCACTATCACCTGATGAAGGAGCAACACTTTGAAAGCTAGTGTGCTTCCAATTAAACCTATTGGACTATAACCTGGTGTTGTGTGATTTTTAACTTTGTACACCCCAGTCCAACACCGGCACCTCCAAATCATGAGCATAAGCGTTCCTGATGAAGAGCTCATGCTCAAAACATCGATTCTCCTGCTCCTCGGATGCTGCCTGATCGGCTGTGCTTTTCCAGCACCACACTCTTCGACTCTGTACTTACACTTAAGTTATAACTGATGGGTCTCAAGATAATCATATATCTTACATGTAGCCATGTAAAGTAGCCAGAAGAACCCTATTTACTATTTTTGTAAATTTTGCTTATCTACTGCCTAGGAGAAAGTGAGGACTGCAGATGCTGGAGATCAGAGCTGAAAAATGTGTTGCTGGAAAAGCGCAGCAGGTCAGGCAGCATCCAAGGAACAGGAGAATCGACGTTTCGGGCATGAGCCCTTCTTCAGGAATCTGCCCGAAACGTCAATTCCCCTGCTCGTTGGATGCTGCCTACCTACTGCCTAGGACATGGTATCAGAGGCTAGACTAATACCAGCAAGCAGACTTAGTGTTTGGCAAATATACTCATATGTCCCTGATCATATCCAATCATAAAACAGTTAGGTGGGAGCATATTTGTCTTTGAATCAGTCAAAGTAGGCTCATGTTAACACTCTATTGCAGAAGTAGCTGCCATGAGAATTGCAACCCATCTGCCCTCTCAGGTGGATATAAAACATTCCATAGCCACTCTTGGGAAGAGACAATTTTTATACCTCAATCATGATTTAAGGGGATGATATGCTCACTATTGCATTCCTGTTTGTAGAAACTTACTATGTTCAAATTGGCTACTGTATCTCTGACATTATAGCACTTCAAAGATACATCGGCTGAGAAGCATTTTGGGAATGCCCAGGGGTTCAGAAAGGCGTGACTGAAATGCAAATTCTTGCTTTCTTGTTTGCATCAAGTCTAGTCACGTCAAGAGTTTTTTTTAATCTTGAGGAAAGGCAGCAATGCTGTAGCGCCCAGTGGACTTCAGCCTGTGTGTTTTCTTTTCAAATTCTTAAGAACAAGGAAAGACCATTTGTATAGATGAACTGTAACTATCTGTCTTCCCCCAGAGCAGGTGCTGGGGAAAATGTTTTACAATTAATCCAGTCATCGTTCGCCTCAGCAACTTGAGAGTAGGATTTCCAACAATATTCCTAACACTTACATCCCGTGACAGCCCGCCTTCAATTAGCCGTCAACCCTTGATGCATTGGGGGGGGTTGAACGCCTTGCTGCTAACACCAGTATCCATATCTGCTGTCCTGCCAACTGAGCCAACCACTGTGTAGAAGTTGCTACCATAACTTGGGCTTTTATACACAAGTTGCAGCCTGGAGCTTTTGCTGGTGATGGTAGAGACTCCAAGGTTCTATCCATCTCATGGCTGACCAGGAATCTCCCCCTCCCTTAGTGCCTGCCATGGCCAGTGTTGGAAGGATTTGCAAGCTGTGATTCAATCGGTTTGGCCACTGTTGCACTGAGTCTCACGGTCAGTATATCAGTAAACCTTTAAGAAACATAATCTGGAGATGCCAGTGTTGGGCTGGGGTGTACAGAGTTAAAAATCACACAACACCAGGTTATAGTCCAACCGGTTTAATTGGAAGCACACTAGCTTTCGGAGCGTCGCTCCTTCATCAGGTGGTTGTCCTCCACAATCACCTGATGAAGGAGCGTCGCTCCGAAAGCTAGTGCTTCCAAATAAACCGGTTGGACTATAATCTGGTGTTGTGTGATTTTTAACTTTAAGAAACATGCTCATGATATCACCACAGTATGTGATCTGAGGTTATAAAGGTCTCACATTCTATCTCCTGCTGGGATCTCCTGCAGTACGACACACGACTGGAAAAATGCTGTTTTCTGTTGTAACTAATAGCTTTAGGTTAGACCTGAAACAATGTGCCTGAGGAATATAATGTTTGTATCTAACAGTCAGTTGTAATAATGTCTATTAGATTCTTCAATATGGTGATATCCATGTCCAATTTCTTTTTTTATGGGGGATAAAATAAGTATGAGCACATCATATGCCCACTTATGCATTACTTGAAGATGGATCCAAGTATTAAGCTATAATGGCAGCCCAAAACAATTACATGCTTTAGGTGCAGCCAACACTACTTCCATTGTCAGCAAAGCACACCAAACAAAATCTGTTAACAGTCATGGCTTGTCCCACCTACCCAAAATCAGGTCCAGCCTTTTCTGATATCTGTACATCACGTGGAATCCAGGGACAGTGGGCTGATTCCCAAGTCCAAGCCAGATCCAGAACAAACCACAGGTGACCAACAAGGTAGTGCAATACCACACCTCAAAGGTGCACAAGTGCGGACACATCAATGAAATACAGAGTCAACCAAGCAAAATGTCAATTTCAGAAGATTACCAAGCTTTCCACACTGTTAACCTCCCACATCATGTCAATGGTATAGGGCAATCAAACGTCCTGAAAAGGCAGATCAAGACAATTTAAAAGCTAAATTGACGTGGGAGCTAGAGTAAAATGACCGTAGTGTTAAAACAGCAATAGACTGCTCGCTCATTATGAAGACACGATTGCTGGTGGATTAACCCGAAGGTCACCATGCCTCAGGCGAGGGGCAAAGTTGAGAAGGAGAGTCCTTCACGATAACCTCAGCCACTGCAGGAATTGAACCTATGCTGCTGCTTCACTCTATGTTGCAAATCAGCCATCCAGCCAATTCAGCTAACCAGAACCCAACCCGTGTTACAGCTGACAAGAACCTACAAGTTACAAGATCTGTTTATTTCTACCCTTTGCTTCCTGTCAGCCAACCAGTTGTCAATCTACTTCAGGACATGACCTCCATTCAACTTTAGTCATAGAGTTGTACAGCACCGAAGCAGACCCTGTGCTCCAACTCGTCCATGCCAACCAAATTTCCTAAATTATTCCAGTCCCATTTGCCAGCACTTGGCCCATATCACTCTTCAACCCTCCCTTATCATATACCCACCTGGATGCCTTTTAAATGTTGTAATTCTACCAGCCTCCACCACTTCCTCTGGAAGCTCATTCCATACACACACCACCCTCTGTGTGAAAACGTTGTGTCTTAGGTCCCTGTTAAATCTTCCCCTTTTATCCTTAACTGTGGGACCTTAACAAAAGCCTTCTGAAAATTCAAGTAAACAACATTCCGATCTCCCCTTTCCACTATGTTCTACATATCCTCAAATAATTTCAGCAGATTTGTTGATTAGATTCCCTACAGTGTGGAAACAGGCCCTTTGGCCCAACAAGTCCACACCGACCCTCCGAAGAGCAACCCACCCAGACCCATTCCCCTACATTTACCCCTCCACCTAACACTACGGGCAATTTAGCATGGCCAATTCACCCTAGCCTGCACATCTTTGGACTGTGGGAGGAAATCGGAGCACCCGGAGGAAACCCACACAGACACGAGGAGAATGTGCAAACTCCACACAGAGAGTTGCCTGAGGCGGGAATTGAACCCGGGTCCCTGGCGCTGTGAGGAAGCAGTGCTAACCACTGAGCCACTGTGATGCCCTAAGAGCATGACTTCTGTAGTGATTGTAATAAGGTCAGCCAGGTGGATCTCATAAAATAGGAGTTCCCTGATTGGGGCAGTTAATCTGGTCCAATCAGGGAGTCCTGGATGACAGATATAAACAGGAGTATCTTGATGTGAAGGGCAGTGTTTGTCACTGGCCACCCGGGTGTTTTCCTATCTTCCTGGTGGTGGAATTTGAATAAAGATTCGTGCACTTTGTGCCTTTCACTGTGTCTCACACCTGCACACACACGCACCATGGGTGCTGGGGATAAAATAAGCACTACCGCACTTAGGTGGTAGTAAAAAGAAAAAAAAAGAAATAAACAGGAGAACAGGTCGAGGCAGCGGGCCGTGGAGGGGGTCGTTAGGGCCGACTGCCTGCCCCTCTAAAAAAAAACAGGAGTATCAGAGGTTGGGTTCACTCTGATCTGGAACTGGATCCGTGTCAAGGACCCTTCATGTGTAAATAAAGGGTGACCTGGTGACGGGACACTGGCCTCTGTGGAGTTATTTCACTGGCAACAGGAGAAAAGCACACTCTGAAGAAATTCACTCACAACTCGTTGAGTTGGGGTAAGCATTTCTGGCAGTATACTGTTATTTCGGAAGCTTGACCTGTTTGATCCTGCCATCAAAGACTGGGCCCAGTAGGTGGAAAGAATGCATTAGATTTTTCCGGGCAAATGTCATTGGGGCAGATGTAAAGCAATGAGTAATTCTCCTGACAGCTTGTGGACCCACAACTTTTTCAGTTAGGAGCCTAATTTTTCCTGAGGCCCCAGACAGTAAAACCTTGCAAGTGTTGATGGGTTTAGTTAAGGAATATAACATCCCCAAGCATCCTTTAATTATAGAGTCATAGAGATGGACAGCACAGAAACAGATCCTTCGGTCCAACCCGTCCATGCCGACCAGACATCCCAACCCAATCTAGTCTGCCAGCACCCGGCCCATATCCCTCCAAACCCTTCCTATTCATATACCCATCCAAATGCCTCTTAAACGTTGCAATTGTACCAGCCTCCACCACACCCTCTGGCAGATCATTCCATACACGTACCACCCTCTGTGTGAAAACGTTGCCCCTTAGGTCCCTTTTATATCTTTCCCCTCTCACCCTAAACCTATGCCCCTCTAGTTCTGGACTCCCCGACCCCAGGAAAAAGACTTTGTCTATTTCTGCATTAAAACTGGAAAGAGTTATTGAAATAAAAAATTAAAGAGATAAGATAAGAGTAACACTTCACTGGGACAGAGTATCTATAAAAGGTATTACCAGAGTGAGGTGTTTGTGTGGTTGATTATATTAATATCTTTTAAATTCTCATAGCTTTGTACACTTTACTTTTATGTAATAAACTTATATTATTTTGTCAAATAGCAATACCATGAGGAATAGAAAATATGGGGATGGAAAAGCTACTAGTTTGAGTGAGTAAATAGAGGGACACTAGAATAGTAAATGAGAGACACTACAACTCAAATTATATCTAGAAAATAATATGCTCCCGTTGTAACACAACTGGACATACTAAAGCCAATTGCTGGAAGCTAAATGAGTCACTGATTGCCGAAGTAATACCTAAAGATTGCTCAGAAAAGGAAAAGAAATCAGTAGGAAAGGAAATCAGTATTTAAAAGGTAGCAGTTATACAAGTGGAACATGTTCTCTGGAACCTACCTGGAAGGGGATAGGTCTCAGGATAGTCCAGAATATTCTTCCTTGATTACAAAAGGAAAGATTGACCAGGGGCCACTGGTAGGTTTCAGTCTGAAAGAATCAGGTTTTTCAGTTCAGAAGAACAGAAGGGTAGGTTAATTTGTGGTGTCTCCCAGTTTGTGTAGAAAGTTTACAAGATGCCAGAATCGATGGGCCGAATGGCCTGCAACCACACCGTGGGGATTCCATGATAGCGTGACAGGTATGATGGATCAGTGGTTAGCACTGCTGCCTCACAGCAGCAGGGACCCGGTTTTGATTCCACACTTGGATGATTGTGTGGAGTTTGCACATTCTCCCAGTGTCTGCATGGGTTGCCTCCCACAGTCCAAAGTTATGTGGGTTAGGGTGGATTGGCCGTGCTAAATTGCCCATAGTGCCCTGGGATGTGCAGGTTAGGGTGGATTGGCCAAGCTAAATTGCCCATAGTGCCCAGGGATGTGCAGGTTAGGGTGGATTGGCCGTGCTAAATTGTCCCATAGTGCCCAGGGATGTGCAGGTTAGGGTGGATTGGCCGTGCTAAATTGTCCCATAGTGCCCAGGGATGTGCAGGTTAGGGTGGATTGGCCGTGCTAAATTGTCCCATAGTGCCCAGGGATGTGCAGGTTAGGGTGGATTGGCCGTGCTAAATTGTCCCATAGTGCCCAGGGATGTGCAGGTTAGGGTGGATTGGCCGTGCTAAATTGCCCTTAGTGCCCAGGGATGTGCAGGTTAGGGTGGATTGACCGTGCTAAATTGTCCCATAGTGCCCAGGGATGTGCAGGTTAGGGTGGATCGGCCGTGCTAAATTGTCCCATAGTGCCCAGGGATGTGCGGGTTAGGGTGGATTGGCCGTGCTAAATTGCCCTTAGTGCCCAGGGATGTGCGGGTTAGGGTGGATTGGCCGTGCTAAATTGTCCCATAGTGCCCAGGGATGTGCAGGTTAGGGAGGATTGGCCGTGCTAAATTGCCCTTCGTGCCCAGGGATGTGTAGGTTAGGGTGGATTGGCCGTCCTAAATTGCCCTTAGTGCCCAGGCATGTGCAGGTTAGGGTGGATTGGCTGTCCTAAATTGCCCATAGTGTCCAGGGATGTGCAGGTTAGAGTGGATTGGCCGTGCTAAATTGCCCCATAGTGCCCAGGGATGTGCAGGTTAGAGTGGATTGGCCGTGTTAAATTGCCCATAGTGCCCAGGGATGTGCGGGTTAGGGTGGATTGGCCGTGCTAAATTGCCCATAGTGCCCACGGATGTGCAGGTTAGGGTGGATTGGCCGTGCTAAATTGCCCTTAGGCCCAGGGATGTGCGGGTTAGGGTGGATTGGCCGTGCTAAATTGTCCCATAGTGCCCAGGCATGTGCAGGTTAGGGTGGATTGGCTGTCCTAAATTGCCCATAGTGTCCAGGGATGTGCAGGTTAGAGTGGATTGGCCGTGCTAAATTGCCCCATAGTGCCCAGGGATGTGCAGGTTAGAGTGGATTGGCCGTGTTAAATTGCCCATAGTGCCCAGGGATGTGCGGGTTAGGGTGGATTGGCCGTGCTAAATTGCCCATAGTGCCCACGGATGTGCAGGTTAGGGTGGATTGGCCGTGCTAAATTGCCCTTAGGCCCAGGGATGTGCGGGTTAGGGTGGATTGGCCGTGCTAAATTGTCCCATAGTGCCCAGGGATGTGCAGGTTAGGGTGGATCAGCCGTGCTAAATTGCCCTTAGTGCCCAGGGATGTGCGGGTTAGGGTGGATTGGCCGTGCTAAATTGCCCTTAGTGCCCAGGGATGTGCGGGTTAGGGTGGATTGGCCAAGCTAAATTGCCCATAGTGTTCAGGGATGTGCAGGTTAGGGTGGCTTGGCCAAACTAAATTGCCCCATAGTGTTCAGGGATGTACGGGTTAGGGTGGATTGGCCAAGCTAAATTGCCCCATAGTGTTCAGGGATGTACGGGTTAGGGTGGATTGGCCAAGCTAAATTGCCCCATAGTGCCAGGGATGTGCAGGTTAGGGTGGATTGGCCAAGCTAAATTGCCCATAGTGTTCAGGGATGTGCATGTTAGGGTGGATTGGCCAAGCTAAATTGCCCCATAGTGTCCAGGGATGTGCATGTTAGGGTGGATTGGCCAAGCTAAATTGTCCCATAGTGCCCAGGGATGTGCGGGTTAGGGTGGATTTGCCAAGCTAAATTGCCCATAGTGTTCAGGGATGTGCAGGTTAGGGTGGATTGGCCAAACTAAATTGCCCCATCGTGTCCAGGGATGTGCGTGTTAGGGTGGATTGGCCGTGCTAAATTGCCCCATAGTGCCCAGGGATGTGCAGGTTAGGGTGGATTGGTCGTGGGAAATTGCCCCATAGTGCCCAGGGATGTGCAGGTTAGGGTGGATTGGCTGTGCTAAATTGTCCCATAGTGTTCAGGGATGTATTGTTTGGGTGCAATAGCCATGGGAAATGAAGGATTACAGGGATAATGTAGGGGTTGTGCCTGGGTGGGATGCTCTTTGGATGGTTGGTGTGGACTTGGTGGGCCGAATGGCCTGCTTCCACATTGTAGGGGTTCCAATTGATGGTTTAAGTCATAAGTCATAGAGTCAGTGAGATGTACAGCACGGAAACAGACCCTTCAGTCCAATCCATCCATGCCGACCAGATATCCCAACCCAATCTAGTCCCACCTCCCAGCACCCGGCCCATATCCCTCCAAATCCTTCCTATTCATATACCCATCCAAATGCCTCTTAAATGTTGCAATGGTACCAGCCTCCACCACTTCCTCTGGCAGCTCATTCCATACACATACCACCCTCTGCGTGAAAAAGTTGCCCCTTAGGTCCCTTTTATATCTTTCCCCTCTCACCCTAAACCTACGCCCTCTAGTTCTGGACTCCCCGACCCCAGGGAAAAGACTTTGCCTATTTATCCATCCATGCCCCTCATAATTTTGTAAACCTCTATAAGGCCACCCCTCAGCCTCCGACACTCCAGGGAAAACAGCCCCAGCCTGTTCAGCCTCTCCCTGTAGCTCAGATCCTCCAACCCTGGCAACATCCTTGTAAATATTTTCTGAACCCTTTCAAGTTTCACAACATCTTTCCGATAGGAAGTAGACCAGAATTCCAACAGTGGTCTAACCAATGTCCTGTACAGCCCCAACATGACCTCCCAACTCCTGTACTCAATACAAAGACCAACAAGTAGTCAGAAAGAAGTCAGTTCAGGAAGAAATTAACTTCATTCGGATTGAATATTTGTAAAAAATCAAAAGGTGTTGAATCCTCTTACATATATGTAGCTATGATTGTTTATATCTTTTGTGCAGTTGACTTGTGTTCATTTGCTAAAGAACACTGGCAGCCCCATGTGAATATGTTCAATGACTATGGTGACCAACTGTGAAAAATAATACTATGATCTATCAAGCCAGGTTTCATTCTCAGATCTGATTTTTCTAGTGTTATCATAATCCGGGATCATAATAATATCAAGAGCATTACTAAGTTTTCATATCAAAATATTCAAAAACTGGTGAATGTATGTGACGTCGGACAAATTCTAGCAGCTGAGAGATTATCTTCATCTGAATTATGTTCTATCCATTCTTTTGACAAAAGTAGCAACAGGCTTGTTCACAGTGAATGGAGCAGAATGTGATGGATTGCTGTTCTAAATTTACCATTCTCTGATGACTTAGCAATGCAACAAATGTAACGGTCACTGACACAATGAGCGCTATTTTTGGCCTATTCAGTATTGTGACAATACTGTGGCTTTAAGAGGTACGTTTTGTCCTGGTTTCTTTTAGATCGAGATTGGTGGACAGGTGACGAGCGGTCTATGAGATGATAAACAACTTGTGAGGCCTTTTGTTTTAAGAGTTAGCACAGCAGAAGTAGCCTTAGTGGGTCCGATCTCACAGATCCAGGATTTATCGTTAGCTTTCGGCATTTATTGCTGGAATCTCAGCAGGATTGGTAGGCCGTGCATCTCTCCCAGTTGCAACTCTCTCTCTCTCTCTCGCTGTCTCTTTAGGGAGCTGCTGCATGTATCACTTCCTTGCTGAGAGGGTTGCATGTGAGACAATCTGTTTTTCTGAATTCACCTTTTTGCTGAGGGTGTGTTTATGGAATGTTATCACATTGGAACAGTTAAGATTAGATTAGATTACTTACAGTGTGGAAACAGGCCCTTCGGCCCAACAAGTCAACCCGACCCGCAGAAGCGCAACCGACCCAGACCCATTTACCCTACATTTACCCCTTCACCTAACACTACGGGCAATTTAGCATGGCCAATTCACCTAACCTGCACGTTTTTGGAATGTGGGAGGAAACCGGAGCACCCGGAGGAAACCCCACGCAGACACGGGGAGAATGTGCAAACTCCACACAGTCAGTCGCCTGAGGTGGGAATTGAACCACTAACCACTGTGTCACCGTGCCGCCCACAATTTTAATTAGTAATAGTTACTGTATCTATTATTCTGTTAAGTTTTCCAATAGAGTTAAGCTATTCCAAGTTTTTCTTTATTTTGTTGTATTTTAATTATTGTGTTTGAATACATTGTGTTTTGCTTAATGTTGAGTAGTTTGATCAATCGAGTTGCATCTGGAACACAGCACCTCACATTTACCTATAAAATAAGAAGAAGCTAGGGTCTTGGGTACCTTCTTAATATATTATGGTGGGGTCTGATCTGGTCCATTACAGTATCCCAGGCTGGATAATGTCTTCAAGGCATGAGTCTGGAAAAGCACAGCAGGTCAGGCAGCATCCGAGGAGCAGGAGAATCGACGTTTCGGGCAAAAGCCCTTCATCAGGAATGAAGGCAGGGAGGCTCCGGGGTGGAGAGGTAAATGACTCTAGACTCTGATTTCCAGCATGTGCAGTCCTCACTTTTGACTTGTTCATGGCATGTGTGCTAAGTGGGAAATGAGCCATATCACATTGTCACCCCACGATATACTCCAACAGTCCAGCAGAATGCATAGCACATACTATCAAACAAATGATGGATAAATACTCAGCAGAAAAGCAAGATGTTTGCAAAGCTGAGTTTTCATGCCACATCCCCAGCACAATTTGTACTCAGAAGACAAAGGCAACCAATCTTGCTCAGCGACCTAATGTTTTACCATTCCCAAATACCGGACCTTCTTCTTCAAAGAAAGAAAGGAATAATTAGATACATCGTGAGTGAGGAGGGTAGGGAGCAATCAAAACTGGGCAGTGAGCAGACCGTGAGGTGGAAAGCCAAATGCAAAATCGTGGGATTAGACTGGCTGGGATATTAAGGACGTGTAATAAGGCAAACGTGATGAGGGAGTTTAAGGTGAAGAACCCCTAGGGGACAGTGCCCATAAAGTGATAGAATTCCCCCTGAGGTTTGGGTCTGTACTTGATGGAGTTTAGAAGGTTTGGAGGGGGGAGGGGAGGGCGCAGGAATATGATTGAAACGTAGAGAACACTGAGAGACCTGGATAGAGTGGACTTCGAGAAGATGTTTCCACTCGTAAGAGAGACTACTACAACCCTCGGGGGACAGCCTCAGACTGAAAGGACACCCTTTTAGAACTCAGATGACTTCTTCAGCCAGAAGGTGGTTAATCTGAGGAACTCATTGCTGCAGAGGGCTGTGGTAACTATGTCATTGGATGTATTTAAGACAGAGAGAAATACTTTCTTGATCTGTAGGGGGACCAAGGGTTACAAGGAAAGGGCAGGAGAATGGGATTAAGAAATGCATCATCCATGATTGAATGGTGGAGCAGACTCAATGGGCTGAATGGCCTAATTCTATATCTTATGGTCTCATGTGGGGAGTTAGAGGAGAGTGGCATTAGACTGGGTGGGATATTAATGCATGTGGCAAGAATGAGATTACACTGGCTCGGAGATTTCAACATGCGCGGGAAGAGTGGGAATAGACTCAGCGGGCTACTAAAGGAGATGGGAATGGGGAGGAGATTGTGCTTAAACTGCGTGGGATCTTAAAGTGTGTGGCAAGAGTGAGATCAGGCTGAGTGGGAAACTAATGGGTCTGGGAAGTGAGATGAAAAGTGGAATTGGACTGGTTGGGATATTAAAGAGTAGGGGACTGATGGGGAGGTTGTGATTAGTTTGTGTGTGATGTTAAAAGTGTGTTGAGTGGGAGAGGGAATGAGAGTAGATTAGATTACTTACAGTGTGGAAACAGGCCCTTCGGCCCAACAAGTCCACACCAACCCTCCAAAGAACAACCCACCCAGACTCATACCCCTACATTTACCCCTGCACCTAACACTATGGGCAATTTAGCATGGCCAATCCACCTAACCTGCACATCTTTGGACTGTGGGAGGAAACCGGAGCACCCGGAGGAAACCCACGCAGACACAGGGAGAATGTGCAAACTCCACACAGACGGTTGCCCGAGGCGGGAATTGAACCCGGGTCTCTGGCGCTGATGAGGCAGCAGTGCTGACCACTGTGCCGCCCATAGACTGGGTGGGATCTTAAAGGGTGCAGAGCATGAGAAGGAGGTGAGTGGGATTAGACTGGGTGGGATATTGAATGCCATGGAGAGTAAAGAGTGGGATTAGACTGGGGAGGATATTAAATGGTTCTGGGAATAAAGGGGAGAATGGAATACAGCTGGGTGGGATACTAAATGGTGCGGAAAATGAGTTGAGGGATGGATTAGAGTGTGTGGGATAGTATAAAATGTGAGGAATGAAGGAAGAATGTGATTGGCTGGGTGGAATATTAATAGGTGTGCGATATGAGAGGAAAGTGCAGCATTAGCCTATTTGGGTAAAGAGTACATTTCTCGCCTGTATTGGCCAAAATTGGTCATTTGAGCAACAATTGCCCTGTGCGATGCAGAGTGGCTGAAATCAGGAAAGGTTCCCACGTCCCATGTCACCCAGAAAAAGTACACTCTCGCGCGGGTTTGGAAGCTTTTGTGGATGTTGGCTGAGGGGTGGTGAAGCTCCCCATAGTCGGATAGCCGACTGATAAAGTACTCTGACTGCCTCGGGTGCTGTGTGAAGCACAGGGTCCCACTGAGATGGGGGGTGTCTTGGACCCCGCAGATTCAGGATCCTGCAGCAAACCTCAGGAGAGGAGGGTGACCTGAGAGTCGGAGAAACAGGCAGTAACCAAAGCAAAGACCCAGCACCAAGATGTTGCTCAGCAACAACAGACCTCCGTCAGCTTGCTGCGTTTTTGTTTTAACGAGGGAATTTATCACAGAAATTCTAGTGAGTGGGCAGTAGTTTCCCTAGTGACCAGAGGAGAAAGTGTTGAGGAATAAAGCGAGCACATTTCTATAATACAGTGGATTGTTCCACATTCCCACTGCCCAAGGGGGACTGTTGAAGCCAACATCAGCCCCACCCAATCCGACAGGGAGTGGTACGTACTCAACTCATGTAAACAGCTCTTGATTTCATCATGTCATTTTTTTTTTCCCCCAAACACACACAATGTGCTTCAAGCTGAGCTCCCAATCCTGTCAGCCATTTTAACCCTTTCGATGTGCATGAGGGAAACATTGCTCAATAGCTTCGCAGTTTCCCTGGTCTCTGCTCTGAAAGGCAACACTTATAGGAAAGCACAAAAAACCTTGCAATGGATGAGAGGAAAAAAGTCTTGCCTTTCGCCACCCCAGGATATTCCCCAAAAAGGGCATTTGGGGCCGGTGTTGCGGTTTTTGCAATATAATGTAGGAATCCTGACATCAATCTGCTCACAGCAAGATCTTGCAAACAGCAATGTGATAAACATGTGACAGAAGGGATTGAGTATTTTCCAGTGGCAATGCTCATCGAACACAATCATGAGATCTTTTGCATCCAGCTAAGAATGCATGCAACGCCTCATGATTCAATGCTTCGGTTGAGAGACAACACATCTGACAGTGCAGCACCCCAGGCTGTATGAGTTCACCTGCCTCATTTACAAGGGTGGCCTCTGTGTTGCCGCTTGTGAGCGAGAGAAATCCTGTTGGAAAATGCATCCATGGGGTCTTGAAGAGTCATTGACACGAAACATTAACCATAGAATCAGAGAGTCCCTACAGTGCAGTTAACGACCATTCGGCCCATTGAGTCATTTGAAGAGCATCCCACCCTATCGCCCTCAGTCCGCTCATCATTTTGTTACTGTTTCCCTCCACAATACTGAGGATTTTCAAGCATTTCCCAATTTAATTTTTGACTTCCAACTTTGCTATTGCTTTTCTATACATTAAGTCATGTCATACTTCATGTCCCTATCACTTACAATCATTGAAGCCCTGCAGTGTGGAAGCAGGCTACTTAGCCCATCAAATCCCTTGAAGAGCATCTCACTTAGAGCCCCAGCCCTACCCTATCCCTGTATCTCTGCATCTCCCATGGCTAATCCACCTAGCCTGCACATCTCTGGACACTATGGACAATTTAGCATGGCCAATCCACCTTAACCGCACGTCTTCAGACATTGGGAAGAAACCGAAGACACAGGGAGAATGTGCAAATTCCACAGGTACAGCCTAAGGGCTGATATTGAAACCAGAACCCTAGGGCTGTGAGGCAGCAGCGCTAACCACTGAGTCACCATGCCACGCATCAGTTAGATTAGATTCCCTACAGTGTGGAAACAGGCCCTTCGGCCCAACCAGTCCACACCGACCCTCCGAAGAGTAACCCAATCCGACCCATTTCCCTCTGACTAATGCACCTAACACTATGGGCAATTTAGCGCGGCCAGTCCATCTGACCCACACATCTTTGGAGGAAACCGGAACACCCGGAGGAAACTCACATGGGGAGATTGTGCAAACTCCACACAGACAGCCGCCCAAGGCTGGAATTGAACCTGGGACCCTGGTGCTGTGAGGCAGCAGTGCAAACCACTGAGCCACTGTGCCACCCCAACACCAAAGCTAAGCCCAACAACAAAGTCTTCCAAAGAAGAGTGGGAAACAGAATTGGGGAAGCAGTGCGCTGGATAACTGTATCCCAGCAGCTTCTATAGAACAGTACTTGGGTTGGTTTGGCACTGGAGCAGTCATTTCGATAAATCTGGTAATTTATGGTGATCGGTACCAGGTCAAGTGAAAAGCTGATAGATTTTTATTTTTAAAACTCACCCTTCAAGGATCAGCATTTCCATCCATAGAGATGTACAGTATTGAAACAGACCCTTCAGTCCAACCCGTCCATACCGACCAGATATCCCGACCCAATCTAGTCCCACCTGCCAGCAGCCGGTCCATATCCCTCCAAACCCTTCCTATTCATATACCCATCCAAATGCCTATGTTGGACACCAAACCTACTGAAATGGCTCTACTAGACCCTTCTCGTTGCTCTGGATGTACAATTAAGGTTCCAGCTCCTCTTCAGGTCTACATTAGACTCCAGAACTTCTCTATGTATTCCAGGCCAAAGCGAAACTCTAGCCCCACTCTAGATGGTCTGCGCCTACACAAGGCTTCAGAGGCCTCTAGCAGGCCTACTCTTGATTCCAGCACATGGTCTAGGAAGACTCCCGCAACCCTGTTCCTGGTCTGACCATACAGTCCCTGATATGAGTAGATGCAAGATTCTAGCACCCCCCTCTACCTGGTTGAGTCATTTTTCTTTTAGATTTCCTACAATGTGGAAACAGGCCCTTCGGCCCAACAAGTCCACACCGATCCTCTGAAGAGTAACCCACCCCAAACCATCTCCCTCTGACTAACGCACCAAACTCAATGGGCAATTTAGCATGGCCAATTCACCCTGACCTGCACATCTTTGGATTGTGGGAGGAAACCAGAGCACCCGGAGGAAACCCACGCAGACACGGGGAGAACGTGCAAACTCCACACAGACAGTCACCCGAGGCTGGAATCAAACCTGGCACCCTGGTGCTGTGAGGCAGCAGTGCTAACCACTGAGCCACTGTGCCACCCATGCTGAGCCTATTCAAGATTCCAGCCCCTGGTTTTGGTCTGGTCTGCAGCCTGCCCTAATTGTGGTCTCAGCCTGCTTGACTTCAGCCTGAGCAAGACACCAGCCCCTCTCTGGTACCTAGTTCATCCCACATCGGACTCCAGCTTCAAGTCTGGGCCAAGTCTCCAGTTCCCCTCTATCTGAATGAGCCCACGTTGTAAGCCAATCCTCGGTCCAGGCCTACAATTTGAACCTATTGCCCTATGAAGGAACTAAGAACTTCAAGTAAGTGGAGAGACTGGAGAGGTTGGTATTGTCCTCCTTGGTGCAGAGAGGTAATGGAAAATTTAAGACGGTCTTCAAAGTGATGAGAAGTTTTGACCTCTCAGAAAAACAAACCTCTCGCAAAAACAGAAAACGCTTCCAGTAGCAGCAAGGTTCTTAACCAGAAGAGACAAATTTAAAATTGGCAACAGAGTCAGAGGGGGTGATAAGAAGTGCTTTGTGATCTAAAAGGTGGCGGAACCAGATCCAATTGTATGGGGATTGGATGAACAGCTGAAAAGTGAAACAATAGTGGGGTCATGATGGAAGAGCAGGTAAGCTTGGGACTAAATAACAATGAGGAGAAAGTGAGGTCTGCAGATGCTGGAGATCAGAGCTGAAAATGTGTTGCTGGAAAAGGGCTTATGCCCGAAACGTCGATTCTCCTGTTCCCTGGACGCTGCCTGACCTGCTGCGCTGTTCCAGCAGCACATTTTCAACATTAAATAACAATGAGGTTGGTGGCCATGATGTGGAGGAGCCGGTGTCGGACTGGGGTGGACAAAGTTAAAAATCACACGACACCAGGTTATAGTCCAACAGGTTTATTCGGAAGCACTAGCTTTCGGAGCGCTGCCCCTTCATCAGGTAGCTGTGGAGCGGGGCCACAAGACACAGAATTTAGAGCAAAAGATGAGTTTGGTGGAGAAACAGTGGACAGACCGGCCTCTTTCTGTGACTTTGTATTTTGAATGGCCCGTCTATAAACAATGGCTGCTCGTCTTTATCTGCCTGCTGTTCCTCATTCTCTGCGAGCGTGTTATGCACACGATAAACCTGCAGCTTTTTAGTAGTATGGCTGGGTGACCTCATTCGGGAAGAGCGAACATACATAACAGCCCCTGCTGCCAGCACTGGGGCACCCCTTAGGGTGTCAGGTTTCTCCAGGCTGTCCAACGTGCCTAGCATAGAGCCGGAAGCTATGCTGAGTGAGTCACCAAGAGAAAGCAAAGCTAAAACAGCTCAACAGGAGAGGCGACCTCCTTTTACACAAGCTGTTAACCCATGGGTGGGGGAAGAAATAAGCAAAACGTCGACATTATGACGGACTTCCTGAGGTTTTCCTGCAAGAGAGTCTGAGATTTCATTCTCAGCCAATACTAAGAAAGCAAGAGTTTGCATTTATATGGTGCCCGAGGATGTCCCTAAACTCTTTGCGGCTAATGGGATCGGTTTCCTTTGAGGTGTAATCGCTGTGTGGATGCAGAAAATGACACAGCCACATGACACAGGAAGATCTCACAGAGAGGATTTGTTTTCAGTGATGTTGACTGAGGGATAAATATTGGTCCTCAGGGCACTGGGGAGAGCTCCCCACCCTCCCCTCTTCAAAAAAAATAGCGCAGATGGATTTTACAGCTGCCCAGGGTTAGTGTCGGTTTAGAAAGCAATTGCTCAACTATGGAGCTCAAACCCGCAATCTTTGTCCTGACTCTTTCGTGTTGTTGCGGCTGTGCAGGACATTGGTTAGGCCACTATTGGAATACTGTGTGCAACACCGGTCTCCCTGCTATAGGAAGGTTGTGAAACATGAAAGGGTTCAGAAAGGATTTACAAGGATGTTGCCGGGATTGGAGGATTTGAGCTATAGGGAGAGGCTGAATAGGCTGGGGCTGTTTTCCCTGGAGCGTCGGAGGCTGAGGGGCACAGCTAGGGTAAATAGACAAGGTCTTTTCCCCAAGGTCGGGGGGGTCCAAAACTCGAGTGCATTGGTTTAAGGTGAGACGGGAAATAGTTAAAAGGGACCTAAGGGGCAACTTTTTCACGCAGAGGGTGGTATATATGTGTGGAATGAGCTGCCAGAGGAAGTGGTGGAGGCTGGTACAATTACAACATTTAAAAGACAGCTAGATAGGTATGTAAATAGGAAGGATTGGAGGATTATGGGCCAAATGGGATTAGATTGATTTAGGATATCTGATTAGATTAGATTCCCTACAGTGTGGAAACAGGCCCCTCAGCCCAACATGTCCACACCGACCCTCCAAAGAGTAACCCACCCAGACCCATTTCCCTCTGACTAATTCACCTAACACTATGGGGCAATTTAGCATGGCCAGTTCACCTGACCTGCACATCTTTGTGACAGTGGGAGGAAACCGGAGCACCCGGAGGAAACCCACGCAGACACTGGGAGAATGTGCAAACTCCACACGGACAATCACCCGAGGCTGGAATCGAACCTGGGACCCTGGTGCGGTGAGGCAGCAGTGCTAACCACTGAGCCATCGTGCCACCCTATCTGGTCAGTATGGACTGAAGGGCATAGTTCTGTGCTGTATGACTCTATGGAATATGGGCATGACTAGCCAAGCCAGTTTTTGTTGCCCATCCCTAATTGCCCTTCCTAGACCATTTCAGAGGGCAATTATGTGTCAGTCACAGTATAACAGAGTTATAAAGTGATGACAGAACAGAGGGTTACTGTGAGCCCACGTAGGCTAGACCATGTAAATTCCTTTCCTAAGGCGTGTTAATGAATCAAATGGGTTTTTACAACAATTGAAGATACTTCCATGTTTTAACTTGATATTCCAAATCTATTAATTGAATTTAAATTGAACTGTTGTGATGGGATTTGAACCAGTGGCCCCAGAGCA
This sequence comes from Chiloscyllium plagiosum, assembly GCF_037043375.1. Taxonomy (NCBI): domain Eukaryota; kingdom Metazoa; phylum Chordata; class Chondrichthyes; order Orectolobiformes; family Hemiscylliidae; genus Chiloscyllium; species Chiloscyllium plagiosum. The sequence goes on along the minus strand of NW_028270184.1, from coordinate 5,275,762 downwards.
TTAATTACTAATCCATTGACAATGCTACTATGCCACTGTCTGCCCTGGCACGAATGAATGGTAGGGCTGGCATGTGGGTGTGAAGACTGGATAAGTGGCAGACAGCAGAGGTTTGGACCAAGTTGGAGTTTAGGTAGATGAGAGTATAGAACACTGATGAGTGAGGGAGGGGAATACTGGAGAAACCAGGCCTGTAATTAAATCCAATGCACAGCAGCACTAATAATTACCACCAAAAAAAAAATTCGAGGTCATTCAGAGAGATCACTTACTTGATTATAGCCTTAGAGCGATCCCTGATCTGCTGAGGTTTGGGGAAGAGGTTAATTATCACAAGAGGTCACATGTGCAAGATTGTAAACCCCAACTCATAAAGCGTTTGAAAGTAGGTGAGATGAAACTGGATACACTTCTGCACGTGTTTGCTGTTAATCCAAGGTGCTGCTTCCCTACAGCTGCAGATTGCACGATGCTGGTCAATGCGCTTGGTCTCTTTCTTTCACCAAACACTGACCCTGCTCTCCTTCTGAAGAGCTTTTTGCCTTTTTCGGTAGCGCTTCCCCACTAGAAGTGGGCTTCCAATGTTCCAGTTTTAAAATCTCCCAGTAACTGAAGATTTGGATTGAGGTCACCTGTTGCAAACAAATCTAGAGAAAAAACGGCTAGAAATCTGTGCGCGTGCTTTTTCAAATTTTTCTTTCATGATTTAATTTATCTGGTGGCTTGATTATCAAGAAGTGGTCAACTGTTTGCTTGCATTGGAGCGAGGTGAGATGCTAATGATGGACATGTTGGGTGAACAATGTCAGAAACATGCAGCAATAGGAAGGCGAGAACAAGAGGAGGCAAAAGTGAGGACTACAGATGCTGGAAACCAGAGTCTAGATCAGAGTGGTGCTGGAAAAGCACAGCAGGTCAGGCAGCATCTGAGAAGCAGGAACATTCATCAGAAATGGAGGCAGAGAGCCTCCAGAGTGGGGGGGGGGAAGGTAGCAAAGAGTACAATGGGTGGATGGGGGTGCGGATGGAGGTGATAGGTCAGAGGAGGGGTGGGGGAAGGTAGCAAAGAGTACAATGGGTGAATGGGGGTTGGGGTGAGGGTGATAGGTCAGAGAGGAGGGTGGAACAGACAGGTGAAGGAAGATTGGCAGGTAGGACACGTCCCCCACCCTCCTCTCTGACCTATCACCTCCATCCCCACTCCCATTCACTTATTGGCTGTCTGTGGGGAGTTTGTGCGTGTCTGCGTGGGTTTCATCCGGGTGCTCCAGTTTATCCCACAGTCCAAAGATGTGTAGGTTAAGTGGATTGGCCATGCTAAGTTGCCCATAGTGCCCAGGGACGTGTGGATTAGCTATGGGAAATGCCGGGAGGCGGGGATGGGTCTGGGTGGGACGCTCCTTGGACAGTCAGTGTGGGCTGACTGGCCTGCTTTTGCATGGTCGGATTCCATGATTGGCCTGATTAACGCACACACCTCACAAACAAACAGTCTGTCGCCAATTGAGACTTAATGATGACTGGGACTGACTCCTGTCTGGCTCATTAACTTCAGCAAAGGAGAATATTAACCATAAGGGATGGGTTCACCATCAAATAATGATCACATGCTCCATGGCATGCCGTATTTACAATCCCCTCCACATCAGCCACTTTCTACTTGCTCTCTGTTGTAGACTGAAGAGAAAATGAGGTCTGCAGATGCTGGAGATCAGAGATGGAAATGTGTTGCTGGAGAAGCGCAGCAGGTCAGGCAGCATCTAGGGAACAGGAGAATCGACGTTTCGGGCATTAGCCCTTCTTCAGGAATGGCTAATGCCCGAAACTATACAGTCTCTGTTGTAGACTGTATAGTTTGCCAATGAGTATCTGGTGATTTTCACAGGGCTGGAGTGTGACTGGCCTCACACTCAGGAGGATTAATGTGCCTTGACTGCCAGATTGTGAACCTGGGCAACGCCTGGGTGATCACAGATCCCTGGCACTGTCTCCAGCTGCATAATAGGAGCCAGGCACTAAGTTAGCATGCAGATGGAGGCACTGATATTCGCAATGGGTCAATACCCTTCCATCAAATAGTTCTGGCTGGATGTAGTCCTGAAGGTTTCACCACAATACCTCTAAATATCCAGTTCTTTCCCTGATCCATCTTTTTAACAAAGAAAAGTTCTCAAGGAACATGAAGATGAGGCACACTTTTAATGCCTCTGAGTTTTCACACAGATGTCCAGGAAATGACTCCGTCACCGCTGGAGATGATTCCACAACAATCGTGGAGAGTTGGCAATTTCCTGTTACCCATTAGGGCTGACCAGCTGGTGAGGTGTCAATGAGCCGTGAAACTGTAGCCCAATTTCCAGCCAAGAGAAAGGAAGAGTAACTACAGACATGGTTGAAGACCAAAATACAGAGTTATTATGCAACCTAAAATTGGTGCTAACTGGGGAAGGATAAATATTAATTTTTGAGGAGAAAGTGAGGTCTGCAGATGCTGGAGATCAGAGCTGGAAATGTGTTGCTGAAGAAGGGCTTATGCCCGAAACGTCGATTCTCCTGTTCCCTGGATGCTGCCTGACCTGCTGCGCTTTTCCAGCAACACATTTCCAGCTCTAAATATTAATTTTGCCAGTGACTAAATATTTGGGCATAATGACTGTTTTATAGTCTCCAGGGTTCACAGGTGCAGCAAAGGAGGACAAATAATAAAGGTGTGAATAATTGTTAATAATTTCAGATTATTGTACAGGACAGTCAAAACCTTTTGGGAGTTGTCTATTGGTTTATCTGCGGTATAAACTGTGAGAAATAAGCTACCTTGAGAGTGTAGTCAGCAGGTAGGGCTCACTAGTATGAAAGATAAACAAATGGTTGACATGGTAACCAACGGTTTGCTGAGGGTTACAAATGTAGGCCTGCTGCAGTCAGATAGGAATGGCGTCAAACCCCTTATTTAGCAACTTGGCAGAGAGGCAAGAGTGACAGTAGCGGTAAGGAACTGAGATTTGCTTCCAAGCAGCACCTCACATTTTAAAGGAGACATGATTGGGCGTGCACAATTTAGGCATGAGTCACTCATGAACCTTAACTAAGCCTTTGGGTGAGTGGGTGATTGCGCTGTTTAGTTTGACGCAGAGTCAGACAGAGGAACTAAGGAAGTCCCTTTTTTGATCCACTGAGTATTGGTAATTGTCCTGGTGGAATTGATCTTAACATCCGATCAAGAGAGTTCATACTAACCAGTATTTCTGCCTCTCTTCCCATCGTTGCCCAACCCTTTTTATGTTTGCTTTTGTTTTCTGAATTTTCTTTCATCAGGGGTGTGTACACCAGAGAATGGATTAGTGTCAGTAGCAACTTTAGTGTATACAGTATCTTTGGTGCAGAAAATTGCCACAAGGCGTTTCAAGAGGTATAGCTTTCATAGTGTTGAAGTGCAAGTTAGTCCAACAAGCGCTGGATTTTCATGTCCTATTTGAATGCAATATTGAGGAAGCGCTGCACTATCAGAACACAGTAATCTGATGCTCTGCGTGGATCCGCAGGTGGATGTAAAAGATCTCATGGCATCGAGAGTTTTTCCACGGGTCCTGGGCAATTATTACTTCTTCAATTAGCATCACACAAGGAGATTACCTGGGTCATTATCACAATGCTGATACTGTGAGCTTGATTTGTACAAACTCTCCTCCATTACGACAGTAACTATGCTACAATATTGCTTCATTGGCTGTGAAACGCTTTGGAACATCTCGTAGTCCTGCGCTAGAGAAATCCAAAGCTTTTCTTCCGAAGCCCTCAGAATTCAGAACACCTCGATCAGACCTCCTCTTCAGCTCCTCAGTTCAAATGTAAAGCAACCCAGTTTCTTTCATCTCTCCTGTATGGTCCCGGTGCTCTGTCAGAAATCAACTGAGAACAGCCATCAGACCAGGCCTCAGTTCCACGTCTGGTGGAAGGTATATCCTAGAAGTGCCCTCACAAAATGTCCTGCTGTCAACTGCCCCGCCCCACCACACATTTCTTCCAACATGCCCGTCATTATGTTGTCCTGCCTTCCCAAGCCAGTCAGAAACAAGTAATTCAATTACCCATCTCAACTGGAAAGACATCAACATGTTCACACTGTAGACAGGCCATTGAACTGTTTTGAATGTGGCAGAGGATTCACCAGCTCCAGTAAGCTGCATGCACACCAGCGGGTGCACACCGACACGAAACCTTTCAAATTAGATCGGCACAGTGGCTCAGCAGTTAGCACTGCTGCCTCACACCGCCAGGGACCTGGGTTCGATTCCAGCCTTGGGTGTACTGCACATACTCCCCGTGTCTGCGTGGGTTTCCTCTCACAATCCAAAGATGTGCAGGTTAGGTGATTTGGCCGGGCTAAATTGCTCCTGGTGTTCAGGGATGTATTGATTAGGTGCATACGTCAGGGGTAAATGTACAATAATAGGGTGGGGGAATGGGTCTGGGTGGGTTATTCTTTGGAGAGTCGGTTTGGGCTGAGGGGCCTGTTTCTACACTGTAGGGATTCTACGAATATAAAAAATAAGCTCTTTGCATATTAAAAAAAAAGCTATAAATTCTTGCTGTATCTTGTGCTTTAAGTCTGTACTGAAAATGTGTTGCTGGAAAAGCGCAGCAGGTCAGGCAGCATCCAGGGAACAGGAGAATCGACGTTTCGGGCATAAGCCCTTCTTCAGGAATGAGGAAAGTGTGTCCAGCAGGCTAAGATAAAAGGTAGGGAGGAGGGACTTGGGGGAGGGGCGTTGGAATTGTAGTCTAGGTAGCTGTGGGAGTCGGTCGGTTTATAGTAAATAGTACACAGCTACCTGGACTACACCTCCTCCCACCCTGCCCCCTGTAAAAACGCCATCCCATATTCCCAATTCCTTCGTCTCCGCCGCATCTGCTCCCAGGAGGACCAGTTCCAAAACCGTACAACCCAGATGGCCTCCTTCTTCAAGGACCGCAATATCCCCCCCGACGTAGTCGACGATGCCCTCCACCACATCTCTTCCACTTCCCGCTCCTCCGCCCTTGAGCCCCGCCCCTCCAACCGCCACCAGGGCCGAACCCCACTGGTCCTCACCTACCACCCCACCAACCTCCATGTACAACGTATCATCCGCCGTCATTTCCGCCACCTCCAAACGGACCCCACCACCAGGGATATATTTCCCTCTCCTCCCCTATCAGCGTTCCAAAAAGACCACTCACTCCGTGACTCCCTCGTCAGGTCCACACCCCCCATCAACCCAACCTCCACTCCCGGCACCTTCCCCTGCAACCGCAAGAAATGCAAAACTTGCGCCCACACCTCCCCCCTTACTTCCCTCCAAGGCCCCAAGGGACACTTCCATATCCGCCACAAATTCACCTGCACCTCCACACACATCATCTATTGCATCTGCTGCACCCCATGTGGCCTCCTCTATATTGGGGAGACAGGCCGCCTACTTGCGGAACGTTTCAGAGAAAACCTCTGGGACACCCGGACCAACCAACCCAACCACCCCGTAGCCCAACACTTTAACTCCCCCTCCCACTCCACCAAGGACATGCAGGTCCTTGGACTCCTCCATCGCCAGACCATGGCAACACGACGGTTGGAGGAAGAGCGCCTCATCTTCTGCCTGGGAACCCTCCAACCACAAGGGATGAACTCAGATTCTTCATATACATTTGCACTCGATAGGTTATCAAATACAGCTCTCCAGAGTAATGTGTAAAACATCTCTTCATGTGTTCACTCTAGGTTAGTGTCTTCTCTCCTACTGATGGCAGAGTCATGTGATCAGTTCGCCATCATGATTTCCGTGAATCATGTGAGAGCCCAGAAGGTCAGGCAGCTTCTGTGGAGAGAAACAGAGTCAATATTTCGGGTCAAGGTGACCTGACATCAGAACTCTTCATTACCCAAGCTGAAAGTCAAATGACCTTTTCCCCTAAGTCTGATATCTGACAGATAAAAGCATTGGAAGAGAATGTAAAAAAGCATGCATTTTTGATGCCCAGGAGGATTTTTCTCCTGGCATGGGTTGCTGGCGGCATCGTCATGGAGATTAATCTTCAAATTCTGGAGAACATATGTCAATGTTGTAGGGTTCAGCCACATTCAATTATCCACCGGCCCCAATCAATCCATCATCTGAAGTCAATAAGACCCAGAGGGAGATATGGGTCTTATGATGGTTTGAACCCAGAAGCCAGCTGTCAGTGCAAGTAAATCGCACACCACTCAACTCTTGGCCTACGTCCCAGGCTGGAGTGCTCAACGCCATGTTATCCCTCTGTGGTTCCCAAACTGGCTAGTAATGTTTAACGTCTCACAGCCCATCATTTCCTTGCCTGTATCCACTTGTGAGATGGACATTGGAGAACCCATGAAAGTCTCTGGCTGATTTCACTTCTGCCCCTCAGGGGTCAGTTTGACTCCCTTTTGCCACTCGATGCCATCAGCATGTGTGCGATGGTTGGAAAATAACTTGCATATTTTAAAAGCCCTTCAGGTGGGTGTAAAAGACCCCTCTTTCAAAGAGGGGATAACTCCAGTGCCAGAGAACTCAGCAGGTCTGGCAGCATCTGTGCACAGAGAAACAGTCAATATTTTGAGCCTGCTCTGTTTGAGAGCTGGTATCCCGGGCAATTTTATTTATCATTGGATAGTGGGGATGATGGAAAGGGAGGCGGGGAAGAAGGGAATTAACAAGGGATTTGTTGGAAAAACAAGGATCATCATCCTAAAAATGAGGCATGATTTTCTTGGTGTGAAAACACAAGACAATTAGAGTTTTGGCTAATCTGTTTGTGGTTGAATAGTCAACATGAATGATAGACTGTTCAGTTAAACATTGGGAAGACCGTACTGACTGTCACCTTCCTTCGGGGCTAACCCTTTGTTCTTTTCCCTCATGTTGTTGGGTGTTCAGTGACCAAATACCAACTACGTGAAAAGCCTGCATCAGTCTTGGAGGCCTGCCTCCACCCTCATCTCTTTGATAGAGCATTTCACCAGCGTTCTTAAGATCTCCTTCCCAGATTCCGCCTTGTTACCTTGAATCTGTGAAGCACTTTATTCACCAAGCTTGTCTCAGTGATCACCTTCTCACTCTGAGTCAGACGATCATTGTTTTGAGTATTATTCCACAGACATCAGTGATCACAAAAGTGGGTTTTATTGTCTTTGGGATATTTTTATGCATGCAAGCCACTAACTGAACAAATTTATATCAATGAAAGAAGACCAGCACAGATTTGATAAGGACAAACTATGTTTAACTAGCCTTGCTTGTTTCTTGATGATGTAACAGAGATTGATAAGAGTGTACATTGGAATTCCAAAAGGTATTTGATAGAGTTAACACATAGCTGCTTGTCAGCAAAGTTAAAGCCCATGGAGTAATGGACCACGGAAAGAGATTAGACGAATGTTTACTATGAGATTACATGGCAGCCAGTGCTTTTCTTGACTAGTAAATCTAGACTTTGGTGTGTAGGGCACAGTTTCAAAAATAGTGAATATCATGAGACTTAGAGTAATAGACTCATAGAGCTGTACAACATGGAAGCAGACCCTTCGGTCCAACTCGTCCATGCCAACCAGATATCCCAACCCAATCTAGTCCCACTTGCCAGCACCCGGCCCATATCCCTCTAAACCCTTCCTATTCACCTACCCCTCCAGATGCTATCATAGCCTATCATAGAATCCCTGCAGTGTGGAAACAAGCCCTTCGGTCCAACATGTCCACACCGACCCTCCCATACAAACCCATTTCCAATTACTCTACATTTACCCCTGGCTAATGCACCTAACATACACATCCCTGAACCTTTTAAGTGCTGTAATTGTACCAGCCTCCACCACTTCCTCTGGCAGCTCATTCCACACACACACCACCCTCTGTGTGAAAAAGTTGACCCGTAGGTCTCTTTTATATCTTTCCCCTCTCGCCCTAAACCTATGCCCTCTAGTTCTGGACTGCCCCACCCAAGTGATAAGACTTTGTCTATTTACCTTATCCAAGTCCCTCGTGATTTTATAAACCTCTATAAGGTCACCCCTCAGCCTCCGACGCTCCAGGGAAAACAGCCCCAGCCTGTTCAATATTATGAACTGTGACGGGAATGGTGTTAAATTTCAAAAGGACATTGCCGTGTTGGTAGAATGGGTGGACAAGTGGCAGATGAAATATAATGCAGAGAAATGTGAAGAGACTTATTCTGGTAGAAAGAACATGCAATGATAATGTAAAAGAAGGAGTTCAAGGTGAAAAGGAGGGGGAGAGCAGAGGGAACTGGGTGTGTACGAATCATTGATGGTGGTGGGGCAGGTTGGCAGAAGGAGTAATTAAGTTCAAAGGATTTTGCGTTTTATTAATGGAGATATAGAATAAAGCAATTATGATAAATCTGTGTAAAACACTAACTCGCAGAAGTGTTATAGAGTCATAGAAATGCACAGCACGAAAACAGACCCTTTGGTCCAACCTGTCCGTGCCGACCAGATATCCTGAACTAACTAATCCAGTCCCATTTGCCACCATTTGGCCCACATCCCTCCAAACCCTTCCTAATCACGTAGTCTTTTAAATGTTGCAGTTGTACCAGCCTCCACCACCTCCTCTGCAGCTCATTCCATACACGCACCACCCTCTGTGTGAAAATGTTGCCCCTCAGGTCCCTTTTAAACCTTTCCCCTCTTACCTTAAACCTATTCCCTCCAGTTTTGGATTCCCCGACTTTGGAGAAAAGACCTTGACTACTCACCCTATCCATGCCCCTCATGATTTTATAAATCTTCATAAGGTCACCCCTCAGCCTCCAACGCTCCAGGGAAAACAGCTCCAGCTTATCCGACCTCTCCCTGTAGCTCAAACCCTCCAACCCTGGCAATGTGCTTGTAGATCTTTTCTGAACCTTTGCAAATTTCACAACTTATTGCCTATAGCAGGGAGACCAGAATTGGATGCAGTATTCCAAAAGTTGTCGAATCAAACTCCTGTACAGCCACAACATGACCTCCCAACTCCCAAACTCAAGAACGAGACCATTGGCTTATACTGCAGATACAGTCTCTCCGAATAAGCATTCAGACTTAGTGCAATTCTCCAGCCTTCTCCCCGTATCCTTGCACATTGTTTCTTCTTAAATAATGATCCAATGCCCTCTTGACTGTCTCAATTAAACCTGCCTCCATTACACTTCTAGGGAGTGCATTCCACACCCTAGCCACTCAAATCTTCTCTTAGCTTCTTCTCTCCGTAAGAAAATGTCCCAGCCTCTCAAATTCAGCCTCATAAATTTTACCATTCTTGTAAAGTTCTTCTCCAATGTGTTCCAATGATCATATTGAATGGTGGTGCAGGCTCGAAGGGCAGAATGGCCTACTCCTGCACCTATTGTCTATTGCCTATTATCCTTTCAATGATGTAGCAATCAGATCTGTACGCAGTATTGCGGATGAGGGATAACAATTGGCCCAGACTATTCAGCATGAATTGTACTCTCTACCCTTATTACTAAAACCTAGGATACTGTATGCTTTATTAACTGCTGTCTCCACCCAGCCTTCAATGATTTGTGCACAAAGACAATCCTCTGCCCCCTTTGTTGATATCCTTGCTATCAAAATGCATCTTCTCACACTTTTCCACATCCAAATTCGTCTATCCACCCACTCCACCAATCTGTCTATGTCCTTTTGAAATTCTATACTGTCCTCCTCACAAATTACAAGTTTTGTATCATCTACACACTTTGAGATTTCCCCAGCACACAAAGATCTAGATATAGATCTTTGCACAGGCACTGTGGCTCAGTGGTTAGCACTGCTGCCTCACAACACCAGGGTCCCAGGTTCGATTCCAGCCTCGGGTGACTGTCTGTGTGGAGTTTGCACATTCTCCCCGTGTCTGCGTGGGTTTCCTCCGGGTGCTCCGCTTTCCTCCCACAGTCCAAAGATGTGCAGGTCAGGCGAATTGGCCATGCTAAATTGCCCGTACTGCTAGGTGCATTAGTCAGAGGGAAAATGGGTCTGGGTGGGTTGCTCTTCGGAGGGTCGGTGTGGACTTGTTGGGCCGAAGGGCCTGTTTCCACACTGTAGAATCAGTTCTAGATCATTGAACGAAATCAGGAAAAGAAAGGTTCGCAGTACCAATCCTTGGGGAACACCAATACAACCCTTCCACCAGCCCAAAAAATATCCATTGACCATTACTCTCTGTTTCCTATCACTCAATGCCAATCATAAACACGCTTTTTCTCTTTTATCAATTTCCATCTCTTTTGTCATTCTGGGACCTCAGATTTCTTTGTCTTACCTTTCCCTTTTGAGGGAATCCACCTTGACTGTACTTGTTCATTGTTCAGTGACAGTTTTTCTCAGTAAACTTTCATTCCAGATTCTGGATTAGTGGTGGTGGAAGAGCACAGCAGTTCAGGCTGCATCTGAGGAGCTTTGAAATCGACGTTTCGGGCAAAAGCCCTTCATCAGGAATAAAGGCAGTGAGCCTGAAGCGTGGAGAGATAAGCTAGAGGAGGGTGGGGGTGGGGAGAAAGTAGCATAGAGTATAATGGGTGAGTGGGGGAGGGGATGAAGGTGATAGGTCAGGGAGGAGAGGGTGGAGTGGATAGGTGGAAAAGGAGATAGGCAGGTAGGACAAGTCCGGACAAATCATGGGGACAGTGCTGAGCTGGAAGTTTGAAACTAGGGTGAGGTGGGGGAAGGGAAAATGAGGAAACTGTTGAAGTACACATTGATGCCCTGGGGTTGAAGTGTTCTGAGGCGGAAGATGAGGCATTCTTCCTCCAGGCGTCTGGTTGTGAGGGAGCGGCGGTGAAGGAGGCCCAGGACCTCCATGCCCTCGGCAGAGTGGGAGGGGGAGTGGAAATGTTGGGCCACAGGGCGGTGTGGTTGATTGGTGCGGGTGTCCCAGAGATGTTCCCTAAAGCGCTCTGCTAGGAGGCGCCCAGTCTCCCCAATGTAGCGGAGACCGCATCGGGAGCAACGTATACAATAAATGATATTAGTGGATGTGCAAGTAAAACTTTGATGGATGTGGAAGGCTCCTTTAGGGACTTGGATAGAGGTGAGGGAGGAGGTGTGGGCGCAGGTTTTACAGTTCCTGCAGTGGCAGGGGAAAGTGCCAGGATGGGAGGGTGGGTCGTAGGGGGGCGTGGACTTGACCAGGTAGTCACGGAGGGAACGGTCTTTGCGGAAGGCGGAGAGGGGTGGGGAGGGAAATATATTCCTGGTGGTGGGGTCTGTTTGGAGGTGGCGGAAATGTCGGCAGATGATTTGGTTTATGCGAAGGTTGGTAGGGTGGAAGGTGAGCACCAGGGGCGTTCTGTCCTTGTTGCGGTTGGAGGGGTGGGGTCTGAGAGCCGAGGTGCGTGATGTGGACGAGATGCGTTGGAGGGCATCTTTAACCACGTGGGAAGGGAAATTGCGGTCTCTAAAGAAGGAGGCCATCTGGTGTGTTCTGTGGTGGAACTGGTCCTCCTGGGAGCAGATACGGCGGAGGCGGAGGAATTGGGAATACGGGATGGCATTTTTGCAGGAGGTAGGGTGGGAAGAGGTGTAATCCAGGTAGCTGTGGGAGTCGGTGGGTTTGTAAAAAATGTCAGTGTCAAGTCGGTCGTCACTAATGGAGATGGAGAGGTCCAGGAAGGGGAGGGAGGTGTCAGAGATGGTCCAGGTAAATTTAAGGTCAGGGTGGAATGTGTTGGTGAAGTTGATGAATTGCTCAACCTCCTCGCGGGAGCACGAGGTGGCGCCGATGCAGTCATCAATGTAGCGGAGGAAGAGGTGGGGAGTGGTGCCGGTGTAACTACGGAAGATCAACTGCTCTACATAGCCAACAAAGAGACAGGCAGAGCTGGGGCCCATACGTGTGCCCATGGCTACCACTTTGGTACCTACTCAGCTCCTAGATGTAGGAGGGTGGAGGTAAGGAAAAAAAAAATCAAAGTTCAGTAGCACAAATCCAAAGGGTTTGTTGACATGGTCCTTTTGGCTTGCCAGCACTCTAATCTTCAATCTCTTTTCTCCCAGTTTCCTTCATTTCTTTGTAGGATGCACTAGATGATTAGCACATAATCTGCAAAGTCTCTGAGCTACTGCTTAAGGGCAACAGCTTACACAAACTGATGGAAGTAAATAATTGGCTTTTTTCTGACTTCAGCTATTTTTACCGCAGTCACTTACCCTTCCTACAGTGTGAAGGCTTCTCACTGTATCATTCACACACACAAACCCAGGACACAATCCAAAATTACGTAAATCTGTCTTTCCTGAACAGCTTCTACAAATGAATATTTAACACAGCGTTGGTTAGAGGGACAACCACCTGATGAAGGAGCGTCGCTCCGAAAACTAGTGCTTCCAAATAAGCCTGTTGGACTATAACCTGGGGTTGTGTGATTTTTAACTTTGACTAGAAGGTGTGCTGTTGTAATTTAGTCAGAGCCTACACATCCCTGAACACTATGGACAATCTCAGCATTGCTGACCTACCTAACCCTCACGGGTTTGAACTATGGGACGAAACGGGAGCACCTGATAGAAACGTACGCAGGCACAGGGAGTACGTGCAAAGTCCACACAGACAGGCAGCCAAGGTTAGAATCAACCCAGGTCCCTGGCACTATGAGACAGCAGGGCTAACCACTGACCCACCATGCCACCACGGTGGCTATTTCTATCTCAGCTCCCCAAACTCATAGCTTGTTACTCCACTTGGTGTCCTGATCCTAGCTTTGGAAAGTTTTACTGTGCCTGGAGATTATTCTGCATTGTCTATGGTGGTTTAGCTGCAAGGAAGCCCTCAAAAGATTCTAACTGAATGGAATTCATGTACCTCATTGGTGTTGCATTTAGATAACACAAGAATATCACTGCAACATAAAAATATCTGGTCTAAATTCTGCAAAATCATAACAGCTGCCCTTATTTTAATTGCTGCAACATTGTCAGCCATGCAGTTGGCTACCTAGTCCCTAAATCTCCAAAATTCTGTCCCTAAACCTGTTCCTTCTTTTATGCTCCTTAAAGTCTACCACTTTTGCTAATCGCTTGGCCACGTCTAATACCTGCTTAAATGGTCACTGCCATTTTTCTTGCCATTGAGAAACACCTGGAGATGTTTTTACTTAAAGATGCTGTACAGAATGTACGCCATTGTTGTGCAACCTCTTCTTCACCTCCTCCATCATTCTTTCGGCGCTAATCTTGCCTGCGCCTCCTCAAGACCTATTCACCAACCAATGGAGGCAATCTGTCACACTGACTATCTCAAAACCTTTCAACGGAGGCTCAGTGGTTAGCACCGTTGCCTCGCAGCACCAGGGTCCCAGGTTCGATTCCAGCCTCGGGCGACTGTCTGTGTGGAGTTTGCACATTCTCCCTGTGTCTGCGCGGGTTTCCTCCGGTTTCCTCCCACAGTCCAAAGATGTGCAGGTTAGAGTGGATTGGCCATGCTAAATTGCTCATAATGCCAGGGTTCTGGGTGGGTTACTCTTCGGTGTGTACTGGCTGGGCCGAAAGGCCTGTTTCCATACTATAGGGAAGCTAATCTAATCTTTCAGAATTTTGAACACCACCATGAGATTCCATTTCCTTAAGTCACCCCTTGCTTCATAACTTGAAAATCCACAGCTGGTGTGCCTACACACAGTCAGCAAAATGATTTAAGAGTCTCTTACTAAACACAAATTAAATCCCCCCAGTAGCTTTGTATCTGACCAGCTGGTCTGATACTGAGGTGTACAGACTTGGAAGATCCCAGTTTCACTCCTTGATTTGCCTCTGACTCAATAAAAGTCAGTGCTCAGCGTTCAATGTATCTGAGCTGCCAGGATCGAAAGTTTGGACATAGCATTTGAAAGAACAGATTCTGATTGTGATCCATGCATGAGTAGCCACTGACTATGTGCACAAATTTAGAGGAACAGTTAAGCCTCAACTTCAGGATTAAACAAGTTTCAGCGAGTGATTCTGCTCCTCGGTCAATCTGCTGGACAAGATCATACATTTAGGCAAGCAACACTTACGACATTGTACTGTCCTAGTTCAGTAACACAGGTACCCCCTATAACCACTCCGAACGGATTGCAGAAATCTTTGCCTCCACTATACCAGTCAAAGTCAATTCTATATATCAATCCCTCTCTTGTGTGCACCCCAATACTTCATTGTTGGAGGCACCATCTTTTGGTTGGGACATTATCCTGAGGCCTGGTCAGCCATCCCAGGTGGATGTAAAAGGCATTATTGGAATACACCACTGGACAACGAGCAGAGGAATGGTCCTTTACTGTCCTGAGCCAAGTTATCTATAAACTAACATCAGTAAAAACAATCTAATAATTTGTCACATTGTTGCTTATGGGAGGTTGCTGTGTCTAAATTGACTGTCACATTTATGACTTTACAACAGTAACTTATTATTTTATTACTTTGCAACATGAACAATACTTACCTCTGACCACTTTGTTGTATGAGATGGTCTGCACAACAATGGATATGTTTGCTGCTACTGCCCTCCTTCAGGATAGCAATCTACAGGGCCTGTTGGTCTGGTGTGGCAGAGAAAATATTCAGTATTCTAATGGGAGGTGGCTCTTGTCTGAAACAATTGTACTTTTTAAAAATTGCTAATTTAACTTTTAACGTTAGCAACTACGTGTAAGTTACACTGATATGTTAGGATGGCAGATCTTACCCCTTCAAGAACCTAAGTTTTCTCCAACCAAGTCCATACAAAATTATCATCTTGCTGCTTAAAGCGCTCCTCGGTATTAACCCTTTCAGACCCTTGCACCTTTACACAGCAGGAACACTTCAAAAGCTTTAAAATACTTAGAGAATAACCTGAACTATGAAAGTGTTGAGATCCTAGCTGATGGTAGAGAACCCAGAATGAAATCTGGCCTGATGGTTCATACGTTTTCCTTTTATTTTAGTTCACATAGTGATCATTCACTAAACCCAGTCACACAAGGTTGATGAGTTTCTTTAACAATAGAAAGGAAGTTTATTACATAAAACAAACAAAAAAAGCCAAGCTATTTAGATATAGAACACAATTAGAAAAATCTTAAAGCCACCAACACAATTTCCAAACATCATTACTTTACAATGATACAAATCCAAACAAATTAGATTATACATCAAATCTTTAAGTCAGACTTGCCTGGATGAGTGCAGCTCCAACAACACTTGATATCATCCAGGACAAAGCAGCCACTGCTTGATTAGCACCACAAGATGCACAGTAGAAATTCTCTAAAGATCCTCAGACAGCACCTTCTAAATCCATGAACCCTTCCATCTAAAAGGACAACGGAAGGGTCTGTTTCCATGCTGTACATCTCTATGACTCTATGATCACAAGATACATGGGAACACCACCGCCAACCTACTTACATCCTGATTTGGAAATCGCTGTTCCTTCACTGGGTCAGAATCCTGGGATTCCCTCCCAAAAGGCATTCTGGATCCAAGTACAGCACACGGATCGCAGCATTTTAAGAAGGCAGCTGACCATCTCAAGGATGGGCAATAAATGCGAGCCAGCCAGTCGGTGACACCCATGTGAGTGAATAAAAATAACTTAACTGACTCCACCCCCCCCCTCCCAGTTTCTGTGCTGTAAACCATGGAATCTTCTTACGTGAAAACTCTCAAAACTGAGAGCTTAGACTTTCTCAGCTTCTAATAACCTGCAGATTTCTAACCAATCACGGATCTATAAGTTACATAAATTAAACTGCTCTACTGAGGTGACTTATGACCTCAATTGTTCTGAAAATGGAAAGAGGCTATAGTTGTTTCTGACCCCATCAAGTCTCTTCCAAACTGTCCTCAGAACTCCGAATCTCTGAGTTATATAAACTAAAAATAATCTCTGATTATTCTTAACTGAAAACAATCAAATGGCCTTCAATTATTACCCTATCATTAACTACCATTGTGTAAACAATTTTCTGTTAACACTCCAGGGATACTCTGCTCTCTGACACATACTGGATTAGATCACAATTTCAGAAGGACTGTCTGACCTACTTTTTGTTATAAAACTCTTCACAAGAGTAAAATCCAACTCTAAAATGACATCATGCACATTTTGTCACAAAAGGCCCTAGAGAAATACAAGTCCTTCTCCTCTGCTTTCTTCACTTTGACCCTGCCGCAGTTTTACTTGAAGTACGGACCATTCCAATGTCTGATATGTATATGCTCCCATCTCCATTGTCTGCACGTGAGCTTAAATCCAGAACTTTTCTCCAACTAGTACCTTGTAGCACAGTTTTTCATGTGAAACCCCCAGGATTCCTTTCTTATCTCCCCTTCTGGGCAGTCCCAGTTTCAGTCCCTCTTCCCCTAATGGGATGGATTTTACAGACTGGAAAAATATGTCTTCATCAGGAAGATGTCTTTGTTTTAGATGGAAGGGATAATGAAAAACAGTTTGTCCTCACTGCGTGCAGCTGGGTTTATTTTTTTCGGTTAAGTTGTTCAGTAAAATGGCTGTAATTATCACCAGAAGGGTCAAGAATAAACAAGGATGATGAAGCATACAATTCTGTGTTCAAATGTGTGTTTACAATATGTCTGACAAAGCCATGTTTACCAGCCAGCCCTTATGGTCCTCAGAAATGGAAGCAGGCCTTCTTAAATGATTACAATATCGTTTCAGTCAGGATTATCCTTGCTTACGATCCTGCACCAGAGGATCCAGCCTAACTGGTACTCTCAGTGTAAGACTGAGAGAGGGCTACACCTTTGGAGCTGTTGTGCTGTTAAAGTATGGAGGAACATAAAAGATGCTTCAGCTACCAATGAAAGAACAGCAGGAAGAAAGTTTCTCTTCTCTTGGTCAATATCTATCCCTCAAACGACTTCACTGAAAACAGATAATCGAGGCCACTGTCAATTGGCTGCTTGTGGGATCTTTAGATTTAGATTAGATTAGATTTAGATTACATTACAGTGTGGAAACAGGCCCTTCGGCCCAACAAGTCCACACCGACCCGCCGAAGCGCAACCCACCCATACCCCTACATTTACCCCTATACCTAACATTACGGGCAATTTAATATGGCCAATTCACCTAACCTGCACATCTTTGGACTGTGGGAGGAAACCGGAGCACCCCGAGGAAACCCACGCAGACACGGGGGGAACGTGCAAATTCCACACAGTCAGTCGCCTGAGGCGGGAATTGAACCCGGGTCTCTGGCGCTGTGAGGCAGCTGTGCTAACCACCGTGCCACCCACAAAGGGTGCTACACAAAGGGTGTGTTTCCTAAGTTATAACAATGATTAGATGTGAAAGCTGCTTCAATGGCTGTAAGGTGTTTTGTGACATCCCAAGGAGCTGTACAATCAAAAAGGCTTCTTCGTTTTCCTTGTGAAATGGTGCACAATGAAGTAGATGTCCTGCCCGGAGGGGAGGGTTTCTGATCGGGGCCAGTACTAAGATGGAAAACCACGAGAAGAGGAGGTCAGCAGTCAATATTCTTCCAATCCTCTCGAGGGTTATCCCTGAGAGAAGTCACTTTTGGGAATTGTGGATGTCTACCTCCTGGAGAACAAATAAAGAGGAGCCCTACCCTGCGGAGGGTTCAGTGTGTTAATATGTGGCCTCCTGTGAGCCTAAGACCATCAATGCTGGATTTCCCGATGTGCGCTTACCAAATGATGCTTACCCTGTTTGTATGGAATTCCTCTCCCTGGTTGCCCCAACAGATTGATATATTTAGATGTCTTGTGGTGTTAGCAGAGAAGGAATTTCAACATGTTAAACCGATGTTCCCACAGTGCAACGTAAGTATTGTACACAGACTGGCTACTTGAGTCCCAACAATAATTACGAGAAACTAAGGACTGCAGATGCTGGAGATCAAAGTCTCTCAAACCTTTAACTGTCTGCCTCAGCAGTACAATCACAGAATTGACACCCGACTAACACCATCACCCCATATGATTAGTTTGGATTAGCTTACCTACAGTGTGGAAACAGGCCCTTCGGCCCAACAAGTCCACACCGACCCGCAACCCACCCAGACCCATTCCCCTACATTTACCCCTTCACCTAACACTACAGGCAATTTAGCATGGCCAATTCACCTGACCTGCACATCTTTGGACTGTGGGAGGAAACCGGAGCACCCGGAGGAAACCCACGCAAATAGGGGGAGAAGGTGCAAACTCCGCACAAACAATTGCCCGAGGGTGGGATTGAACCCGGGTCCCTGGCGCTGTGAGGCAGCAGTGCTAACCACTGTGCCACCGTGCCGCCCTGAGAGAATTGTTATTGGGAGTCAAAAAGTGTGATGCTGGAAAAGCACAGCCGGTCAGGCAGCATCCGAGGAGCAACACAGTCAACGTTTCGGGTGTAAGCCCTTCATCAGGAATGTTGATGGGCTTATGCCCGAAACATTGATTCTGCTGCTCCTCGGCTGATGCCTGACTTGCTGTGCTTTTCCAGCACCACACTTTTTAACTCCCAACAACAATTCTCTCATATGGGGTGATGGCGTTAGGTGGGGCTCAATTCTGTCTGAGGCGGACAGTTAAAGGTTTGAGAGAGCTGAGTGTAAAAGCTGCTCTGACACTCCCCTTGCAGTACTGGAGGAGTGCGACACTGTTAGCACTGTCATTTGGGCGCCCTGCCTGCCCTTTCAGGTGGAGGACCATTACTGGAACAGAGAGCAACGTCTCAGAACTAGGGGGTTTCAATTTAATACTGAGATGAGGAGGAATTCCTTGATCTGGAGATGCTGGTGTTGGACTGGGGTGGACAAAGTTAAGAATCACACCCCAACACCAGGTTACAGTCCAACAGGTTTATTTGGAAGCACTAGCTTTCGGAGCGCTGCTCCTTCACCAGGTGGTTAGAACATAGAACAATATAGCGCAGAACAGTCCCTTCGGTCCTCGATGTTGCGCCGACCTGTGAACTATTCTCAGCTCGTCTCCCTACACTATCCCATCATTATCTATGTGCTTATCTAAGGATTGTTTAAATCTCCCTAATGCAGCTGAGTTGACTACATTAGCAGGTAGGGCATTCCACGCCCTTACCACTCTCTGCGTAAAGAACCTGCCTCTGACATCTGTCTTAAATCTATCACCCCTCAATTTGTAGTTATGCCCCCTCATATACACTGAAGTAATTATCCTAGGAAAAAGACTTTCACTGTCTACCCTATCTAATCCTCTGATCATCGTGTATGTCTCTGTCAAATCCCCTCTTAGCCTTCTTCTTGCCAATGAGAACAGGTTCAAGTCTCTCAGCCATTCCTCACAAGACCTTCCCTCCAGACCAGGCAACATCCTGGTAAATCTCCTCTGCACCTTTTCCAATGCTCCCACATCCTTCCCGAAACATGGGGACACAATATTCCAAGTGTGGCCGCACCAGCGTTTTGTATAGTTGCGGCATGATATTGCGGCTCTGGACTTAATCCCTCTACGAATGGAACCTAACACACCGTATACCTTCTTAACAGCACTATCCACCTGGGTGGCTGTGGAGTATAAGATCGTAAGATGCAGAATTTGTGGCAAAAGTTCAGGGAGTGATGTAACTGAAATTATATATTGCAAGAGACCTGGATTGTTTGTTCTGTCAGAGGGTTGGAACTCTCACTATCACAGAGAGCTGTGGAGGCAGAGTTCTTGTGGATACTTAAGGCTGAGACAGTTCTTGATCAAGTTGTCCTGGGGAAGGGGCAGGAAAGTAGGCGTGAGGAGTGATAGATTAGCCACGATCCTGTCGATTGATAGAGAAGGCTAGAGTCGCTGAAGAGCCTGGTCCTTACTCCTTTGGGTCTCACAGTCCTATGGAACAAACAAACTCCGGTGCACTGGCTAACCTTTATTGCTTGCAAATACCATAGAGTGCTAGTGTGGGTCTAGCAGCATCTGTGGGGAGATAAACAGACAAACATTTCAAGTCTGGTATGAAATGGACATGATCCACTTCGCAAAGTGAAGGCTCAGTGCAGGTGGTTTTCAGCAGATACGTGTACCAGGTGCACCATCTCTCTGCTGGGGAGAAGCAGGTCATCTCTAATAACTGCTGTTGCTCCTGGCATCAACAGACACCTCCATTGATCAGCGGTAAGTTTCCAAAAAAATAACCTGCACCACAGGTAACCGTTCCCATGGTTACGTCTGTTTGTTACTACAACTCTGACACTTGGAGATTATCTCATAGTCTAAATGACAAGCCTCCCTTTAGTTATGGTTTAAGTTGCAGAGTTCCTGTCTGATTCATATTTTTGTTTGTTGAAGTTTGTTCAGTCAAGAGTCCCACACACACATACACACTGCTTTCACTTATTACTGATTTGGAGGTGCTGGTGTTGGACTGGGGTGTACAAAAGTTAAAAATCACACAACACCAGGTTATAGTCCAACAGGTTTAATTGGAAGCACACTAGCTTTCGGAGCGTCGCTCCAACACTATCAAACACCCCTCCCACCCTGTTTAACTCTCTTCCACTCTCAGGCAGAAGATATAAATGTCCTCACGCACAAATGAGTAGACTCAAGATCAGCTTCGTCCCCATTGTTATCAGATGTTTGAATGAATCTCTCAAACGTTAAGTAAACAACCAGAAGACTCTGCATGAAAAGTCACATCAGTTCATTGACAACTATCGGCTCTGATACACAAACTCTCTCCAAGAACAAGGAGCATTACAGCACAGGAACAGGCCCTTCGGCCCTCTAAGCCTGCACCGATCCAGATCCTCTGTCTAAACCTGTCACCTCTTTTCTAAGGATCTGTATCCCTTTGCTCCCTGCGCCCATTCATGTATCTGTCTAGACACATCTAAAATGACGCTATCGTGCCCACCTCTATCACCTCTGCTGGCAGTGTATTCCAGGCACCCACTACCCTCTGCTTAAAGAAATTTCCACGTATATCTCCCCTAAACATTTCCCTTCTTACCTTGAACCCGTGACCCCCACTCTGGGAAAAAGCTTCTCATGATTTTGTAGACGTCAATCAAATCCTCCCTAACCTCAGTCTTTATAATGAAAATAATCCTAATCTGCTCAAACTCCATAGCTAGCACCCTCCATACCAGGCAACATCCTGGTGAACCTCCTCTGCACCCTCTCCAAAACATCCACATCCTTTGAGTAAGGTGGCGACCAGAACTGTACGCAGTATTCCAAATGTGGCTGAACCAAAGTCTTTTACAACTGTAACATGACCTGCCAACTCTTGTACTCAATACCCCGTTTGATGAAGGAAAGCACGCCATATTCCTTCTTGACCACTCTATCAACCTGCCACCTTCAGGGTACAATGGACACCCAGATCGCTCCGTACATCAACTTTCCCCAGGCCTTTTCCATTCACTGGATGGTTGTTCTTGAATTGGATTTTCCAAAATGCATCACCTCGCATTTGCCAGGATTGAACTCCATCTGCCATTTCTCCGCCCAAAGCTCCAATCCATCTATATTCTGTTGTATTCTCTGACAGACCCCTTCACGACCTGCTACTCCACCAATCTTAGTGTTATTTGCAAACTTGCTAATCAGACCACCTACACCTTCCTCCAAATCATTTACGTATATCACAAACAACAGTGGTCCCAATACGGATCCCTGTGGAACCCCACTGGTCACAGGTCCCCATTTTGAGAAACTCCCTTCTACTACTGCTCTCTGTGTCCTGTTGCCCAGCCAATTCTTTATCCATCAAACCACCACAGCCTTGGACCCCATGCGACGTCTCCTTCTCCGTCAGCCTATCATGGGGAACCTCACTGAAGCCCATGGACGGCACGGTGGCTCAGTGGTTAGCACTGTTGCCTCACAGCGCCAGAGACCCGGGTTCAATTCCTACCTCAGGTGACTCTCTGTGAGGAGTTTGCACATTCTCCCCGTGTCTGCGTGGGTTTCCTCCGGGTGCTCCGGTTTCCTCCCACACTCCAAAAATGTGCAGGTCAGGTGAATTGGAAATGCTAAATTGCCCGTAGTGTTAGGTGAAGGGGCAAATGTAGGGGAATGGGTCTGGGTGGGTTGCTCTTCGGCGAGTCGGTGTGGACTTGTTGGGCCGAAGGGCCTGTTTCCACACTGTAAGTAATCTAATCTATATGACATCTCCAGCCCTTCCCTCATCAACCAACTTTGTCACTTCCTCAAAGAATTCTATTAAGTTGGTAAGACCTGACCTTCCCTGCACAAAACCAATCTGACATGTTAACAACCCTCCCTCTCAGTTTGAAGCATACAGCCCTCTGAGTCAAAAAAAAAAATCCGAGGTGGGGTGGATGTTGTAAACTTCAGCACACAATCCAAGCTGACATTTTGAGTGCCCAGATAAAGGGAGTGCTGCACGGTCTCAGGTGCCACCTGTCAGATGAGACATTAAATCAACATCTGCCACCTCGGTTGAATGCTAAATATCCTACGGTTACCATTGGACCCAAGTTCTGACAGATCCCTGCACATAGTTTCTCTGGGTGAACCAATACTGTCAAAAGTTTAGATTAGAGCGGTGCTGGAAAAGCACAGCAGGTCAGGCAGCATCCGAGGAGCAGGAAAATCGACGTTTCGGGCAAAAGCCCTTCATCAGGGCGTTTCCTGATGAAGGGCTTTTGCCCGAAACGTCGATTTTCCTGCTCCTCGGATGCTGCCTGACCTGCTGTGCTCTTCCAGCACCGCTCTAATCTAAACTCTAGCTTCCGGCATCTGCAGTCCTCACTTCTGCCCAATACTGTCAAAATGCAGACCGACAGGGCAACCAATTCATTTTCCTTGCTATGCTGAAAATGGCAGCCCTATCTGCCTGCTGTGCTTCAGGAGGAATTTTGAGGAGGTGCCCGGCATCAACCTGATGATGTGCGAAATCCTTCCTTTTTCTAAGTTTATCATTTCACTCATTTCCAGTTCTCGAATTTCAATATCCTGCCATCAGAGTTATTGCGTGCTTGCTTCAGCTCAAGTATTTGGTGGTTGACATCCAAAACAGCTGGTATTTATATAGCACCTTGGGCCAATGGCCCTAAAGTGCTTCCCAGAGGCATTGTCAATTGAGATTTGACACAAAGGGAAATATTAAGATAGGTAGCCAAATATTAAGAAGCACCATTAAAAAAAATATGATGTGGAGAGGCCAGTGTTGGACTGGGATGTACAAGTTTAAAAATCACACAACATTCAGAAAAATGCCGAGGCAACTCCTGTACTCAGTACTCTGACCAATAAAGGAAAGCATACCAAACGCCTTCTTCACTATCCTATCTACCTGCGACTCCACTTTCAAGGAGCTATGACCCTGCACTCCAAGGTCTCTTTGTTCAGCAACACTCCCCAGGACCTTAGCATTAAGTACGTAAGTCCTGCTAAGATTTGCTTTCCCAAAATGCAGCGAGGTCATGTTGCGGCTGTACAGGACATTGGTTGGGCCACTGTTGGAATATTGTGCGCAATTCTGGTCTCCTTCCTGTCGGAAAGATGTTATGAAGCTTGAAAGGGTTCAGGAAAGATTTACAAGGATATTGCCAGGATTGGAAGTGGTGGAGGCTGGTACAATGACAGCATTGAAGAGACATTTGGATGGGTATATGAGTAGGAAGGGTTTGGAGGGATATGGGCCAAGTGCTGGCAGGTGGGACTAGATTGGGTTGTGATATCTGGTCGGCATGGAAGGGTTGGACTGAAGGGTCTGTTTCCGTGCTGTACATCTCTGTGACTCTATGACAAGGTGACAGTCCAACAGGTTTATTTGGAAGTACTGGCTTTCAGAGCGCCGCTCCTTCATCAGATGGTTGTGGAGTATAAAATTGCTGGACACAGCATTCATAGCAAAAGTTTACAGTGTGATGTGACTGAAGTTATATATTGAAAAAGACCTGGATTGTTTGTTAAGTCTCTCATATTAAAGAACGGGCATGTTGGTTTCGGTTCTTTCACATGTAAATTCCATTTCATATGCAAAAACATAGGTGGGGAGTTTTAGAGAGGAACTTCCCAAGTAAAGGAGTCCAGGCAGTCGAAAGCACAGTGCTGGACTGATCAGGAATCTGCAAGAGGCCGGAACTGGAGACATGTTGAGATCCCGGGAAAGTAAAGAAGAGTCTTGGGTTGGGAGGCAGAGAGGCCACTGATTTGAAACCAATCTTAAAAACATCCTAAACAGTTAACAGACCCAAAATGTTAG
Source organism: Chiloscyllium plagiosum (assembly GCF_037043375.1). Lineage (NCBI taxonomy): Eukaryota > Metazoa > Chordata > Chondrichthyes > Orectolobiformes > Hemiscylliidae > Chiloscyllium > Chiloscyllium plagiosum. Next base: position 5,251,562 of record NW_028270184.1, on the reverse strand, counting down.
CTCTGCTTTCTCTCCCTAGATGCCAGATCTTTCCAGCAATTCCTGATTTTGTTTCCGATTTCCAGCATCCGCAGTGGTTTACTTTATTTTTGTAAAGCATAGTTTGTTGGGCTGGGAGGCATTGGGGAGAAGTTGAGCATAGGAATCCTAGAGGGTGGGACACAACTAAAGGCAAGACATCACTTAACACCTAATCATCATTTAACACATAATAGTCACTTAACACCTCGCTGCCACTTAATAACCCGTATTCAACAGGGGGCCAGGTGAAAAGTGAGATCAGGCAATCAGGTGTTAGATGGAAATGTGTTGCTGGAAAAGCGCAGCAGGTCAGGCAGCATCTAGGGAACAGGAGAATCGACGTTTCGGGCATTAGCCCTTCTTCAGGAATGAGGAAAGTTGGTCCAGCAGGCTAAGATAAAAGATAGGGAGGAGGGACTCGGGGGAGGGGCGTTGGAATGGTGGCTGGGGGAACACAGGTGTTAAGCAATGGCTATTGCTGCAATCAAAATTTGGCAGACACTGAAATTGCTAAAGAAACCACCAAACAGTGCTGGAAATAGATATTCGATTGAAGTGCTTGTCCCCTCCCCACAAACATTGGATGGTGACTTACTGGAGACACAAAATTCATTTGTAGCTGAATTTGGGACAGACTAACACTCAGACACTGGTGTTCGGGTGAAGTGTGATTCTTTTGAGCCTTATCTGTGCCACGTAACCAGGCAGACAGGCAGGAGGCTGGGGGAACACAGCAAGCCAGGCAGCATCAGGAGGGACAGACAGGAGGCTGGGGGAACACAGCAAGGTAGGCAGCATCAGGAGGGACAGGCAGGAGGCTGGGGGAACACAGCAAGGCAGGCAGCATCAGGAGGGACAGGCAGGAGGCTGGGGGAACACAGCAAGGCAGGCAGCATCAGGAGGGACAGGCAGGAGGCTGGAGGAACACAGCAAGGCAGGCAGCATCAGGAGGGACAGGCAGGAGGCTGGGGGAACACAGCAAGGCAGGCAGCATCAGGAGGTGGAGAGGTCAATGTTTCGGGTGCAACCTTTCTTCATAAGGCAAGCAGATGTTGAGCTTTAGAAGTGAGCTGATTCCCTACCGTATGGAAACTGGCCCTTCGGCCCAACAAGTGCACACCAACCCTCCGAAGAGTCACCCACCCAGACCCATTCCCCTACCCTACATTAACCCCTGACACTATGTGCAATTTAGCATGGCCAATTGACCTGACCTGCACATTTTTGGACTGTGGGAGGAAACCAGAGCACCCGGAGAAAACCCACGCAGACACGGGGAGAATGTGCAAACTCCACACAAGGCTGGAATCGAACCCGGGTCCCTGGTGTTGTGAGGCAGCAGTGCTAACCATGACGCCCAATAATGATCTACCAGGGTTGATCTGGTGGGTCTTTTAAAAAACTGGCTCAGGGAACAGTACCTTAGTTGGTTAAGTTACTCAATTCATAAACCAGAGCCTGGATTTAAGGATTTAAGGTTCTGAGTTTAAAACCTGTGTGGCAGCTAGGAATCCAAATTCAGTGAACTAAAATCAATGTAGAATAAAAAGATAATAGTGACAATGTTTTCCAGACTGCTATATCACAAAAAAAAACACCCTAAATGAAGGAAACCTTTAGATTAGATTACATTACAGTGTGGAAACAGGTCCTTCGGCCCAACAAGTCCACACCGACCCGCCGAAGCGCAATCCACCCATACCCCTACATTTACCCCTTACCTAACACTACGGGCAATTTAGTATGGCCAATTCACCTAACCTGCACACCTTTGGACTGTGGGAGGAAACCGGAGCAAACCCACACAGACACAGGGAGAACGTGCAAACTCCACACAGTCAGTCGCCTGAGGCGGGAATTGAACCCGGGTCTCCGGGGCTGTGAGGCAGCAGTGCTAACCACTGTGCCACCGTGCCACCCACCTGCAGTGCTTTCATCCAAGATGTCAACCCATTTCAAACAATGTGCTTTTCCTCCCTCTCATCAAAACAGCCCTCCACCACACCACCTCCATTTCCCATTCCATTGGTTTAAACCCACCCCCCAACGCAATAAAGACAGAGACCCCTTGTTCTCACCTACCACCCCACTAGTTTCAGCATCCAACGCATCATCCTTAAACACTTCCAACTCCAACATGACCCCACCACCAAGAACATCTTCCCCTCCCCACGCCTCTCTGCTTTCCACAAAGACTGTTCCCTTCAACAACCACTCTCCCCACCAACCCCCCTCCCCCCCACCCCCAGGTACCTTTCCCTGCAACCAGAAAAGATGCAAAGTCTGCCAGTACACCACCCCCCTCCCCTCCATCCAGGGCCCCAAACAGTCCTTCCAGGTGAGACAGAGGTTCACCTGCCTCTCCTCCAACCTAGCTTACTGCATCAGGTGCTCCCAACGTGGTCTTCTCAACACCAGGGAGACCGAACGTAAGCTCTGGGAACAGCTCACCGAGCATCTCAGCCAGACCTCCCAGTCACCGCCCATTTCAATCCCACCTCACCCCCTCCCCAACCACTCCCTTTCCAACATGACCGTCCTGGGCCTTCTCCAATGCCACAACAAAGCAAATTGCAAACTGACAGATCCTCACCTTCTTGGAGGAAGTGAGGGCTGCAGATGCTGGATTGATCAGAGTCAAGTGAGTGGTGCTGGAAAAGCACAGCAGGTCAGGCAGCATCCGAGAAGCAGGAGAATCGATGTTTCGGGCAAGAGCCCTTCACCAGGAATGAGGCCTGATCGCTTAGAGGAGTGGAGTTGAGAGGCTGATGAGTAGATGGAGGTGGGGGGTAATGCTGATAGGTCAGAGAGGAGGGTGGAGCAAATAGGTGGGAAGGAAGATGCACAGGTAGGACAGGTCATGAGGGCAGGGCCAAGTTGGAAGGTTGGAACTGGGAACTTCATCTTCTGCCTGGACAGCCAATGGCCCAGAGGACTCAACCTTGAGTTCTCCAATTCCAAATCACCTCCCTTCCCACCACCTGACTCCATTCCCCTCCATCTCACTCCCCCATCACCCCACCACTAACCCCAGATTCATTCTTCCCATTGACCTACCAGGTCATACCCTCTACCTAGGTTCATCTATCCCCACATCACCACCCCCTTGAACTGCAGCTCCCCCAACACCCACAGCCAGCCCTGAAGAAGGGTTACACTCAAAGTGGGTAAAAACAAGGACTGAAGATGCTGGAAACCAGATTCTCGATTAGAGTGGTGCTGGAAAAGCACAGCAATTCAGGCAGCATCCGAAGAGCAGGAAAATCGACGTTTCGGGCAAAAGCCCTTAATCAGGAATAGAGGCAGGGTGCCTGCAGGGTGGAGAGATAAATGAGAGGAGGGTGGGCGTGGGGAGAAAGTAGCATAGGTGAGTGGGGGAGGGGATGGAGGTGATTCCTGATGAAGGGCTTTTGCCCGAAACGTCGATTTCGAAGCTCCTTGGATGCTGCCTGAACTGCTGTGCTCTTCCAGCACCACTAATCCAGAATGGAGGTGATAGGTCAGGGAGGAAGAGCTTCAGGGCAGAGGAAATGACCTGGGAGTTGCAGTGGGAGAGGGACTCTCTGAGATTCTTGTAGAGAGAGAGGAGGAAAACTTCTTCAAGGCAGGCATCCTTGCAAAAGGATTCGCAGTTCCTCCCTGACCTATCACCTCCATCCCCACCCCCATTCACCTATTGTACACTATGCTACTTTCTCCCCACCCCCCCCCTCTCATTTGTCTCTCCACCCTTCAGGCTCTCTGCCTCTATTCCTGATGAAGGGCTTTTGCCCGAAACGTCGATTTTCCAGTTACACACAAAGTGCCAACCACTCCATCCCCTGATGCTGCCTGTCTACTTTGGAATACAGCACCTGCATGTCCTTTTGTCTCTAACCCTGTTTTATATATTTTTAAAACCCCAGTAGCCAGTGACAGAAGTGCCTTTACCCTCCTTTTTGTTTTGTCTTAACTGTGGTGGTGCAGCCTAACCCTGTTTCATACAGAAATACAGGTGACTCTTATCTGTTTTCCGAAATGACTGTGCAAGACTCAGTTAAGGGCAATTAGGGACGAGCAAAGATTAGATTTCCTACAGTGTGGAAACAGGTCCTTCGGCCCAACCAGTCCACACCCAAGACCCAGTTCCCTCTGACTAATACACCTATCACGATGGGCAATTCGCCCTAACCTGCACATCTTTGGACTGTGGGAGGAAACCCACGCAGACACGGGGAGAATGTGCAAACTCCACACAGACAGTCTGCCTGAGGCTGGAATCAAACCTGGGACCCTGGCACCATGGGGTGGTAGTGCTAACCACTGAGCCACTGTGCTTTTCTGATTAATGACACCTTAATCCACTGAAAGAACAAGAAGAATTCTGAACACACAGTCGTCAATGGCAAAGAGCATATTTCCTGATGCAGCATGAGACCAGAACTAGCCAGCCACAAATATTAGGCTGTCATTTAATATATCCAGTTGGGGAATTCAAGAGAGACTTAGTTTTAACAGAGACTGTGAAGAATAGAGAACTCAGTACCACAGGGAGGGGTTGAGGTGGATAGTACACAAGGGGAGAACGTGAGGACTGCAGATGCTGGAGATCAGAGCTGAAAATGTGTCGCTGGAAAAGCGCAGCAGGTCAGGCAGCATCCGAGGAACAGGAGATTCCTGAAGAAGGGCTCATGCCCGAAACATCAATTCTCCTGCTCCTTGGATGCTGCCTGACCCGCTGCGCTTTTCCAGCAACACATTTTCAGTACACAAAGGGAGACAAGATAAGCACATGAGGAATAAAATGGTATGTAAATAGGGTGAAATGAAAAAGAGGTGGGAGGAGGCTCTCTTGAAGCGTAAATACCGACATGGACATGTTGTGCTATAAATACTATGTGAGCTTATGCAATGCTATTAACACTATTACAACATTAACAGAACAGAATCAGAGGTTACAGTGCAACAGCAGGCCATTCAGCCCATCATGTTTGTACTAACTCTCTGCAAGAGCGAGCCCTGCAGCCCAATTGCCCCTCCCCTGCCAATCCCCCATTGGTTCTCCTCGGATGATTATTCAATCCTCTTTTGAAATTAATGAATAAGTCTGTCTCCACCGCCCTCTCGGTCAGTACATTCCAGAGCCAGATCATTCACTGTGTAAAGAAAGCTTTTGCTCATAGACCAATAGAGATACACAGCACAGAAACACACCCTTCGGTCCAACTTGTCCATGCTGACCAGATATCCTAAATTAATCTAGTCCCACTTGCCAGCATTTGGCCCACCATCCCTCCAAATCTTATCTATTCATATACACTCCAAGGTGTGAAGGTGCTGGTGTTGGACTGGGGTGGATAAGGTCAGGAGTCACACGACTCCAGGTTATTGTCCAACAGGTTTATCTGAAAGCACTCTACCTTTCAGAGCGTAGTCCCTTCATCGGGTGCAACTTGTCCATTTACACAATCCATGCCCCTCATGACCTTGTAAACGTCACCCCTCAGCCTCTGACACTCCAGGAAAAAACAGCCTCAGCCTGTTCAGCCTCTCCCTGTAGCTCAAACCCTCCAACCCTGGCAACGTCCTTGTAAATCTTTTCCGAACCCTCCCAAGTTTCACAACATCTTTCCTCCAGCAGGGAGACCAGAATTGAATGCAGTATTCCAATGAACTGTACAGCTACAACATGACCTCCCAACTACTATACTCAGTGCCCTAACCAATAAAGGAAAGTATACCAAATACTTTCTTCACTATCATATCTACCTGCAACTCCACTTTCAAGGAACAATGAACCTGTACTCCAAAGTCTCTTTGTTCAGCAACACTCCCCAGGACGTTACCATTAAGTGTGTAAGTCCTGCCCTGATTTTTCCTTTTCAAAATGCAGCACCTCACATTTATTTAAATTAAAACTCCACCTGCCACTCCTCACCCCATTGGCCCAACTAATCAAGGTCCAGTTGCACTCTGAGGTAACCTTCTTTGCTGCCCACTACAATTCCAATTTTGGTGTCACTTGCAAACTTATTAACCTTGCCTCCTCTGTTCACATTCAAATCATGTTTATATAAACAACAAAAAGCAGTGAACCCAGCACTAATCCTTGTGGCACACCACTGGTCGCAGGCCACCAGTCTGAAAAGCTACCCTCCACCACCACCATCCTCTGTCTTCTACCTTCGAGCCAGTTCTGCATCCAAATGGCTAGTTTTTTTTTTAATTTCGTGTAGTCCAACTTTGCTAACTAGTTTACCATGAGGAATTTTGTCAAACACCTTACTGAGGTCCAAATAGATCACGTCCACCACTCTACCCTCATCAATCCTGTTTGTAACTTCTTCAAAAAACTCAATCAAGTTAGCGAGGAATGATTTCCCACTCACAAGGCCATGTTGACTATCCCTAACCAGTCCTTGTCTTTCCAAATACATACCAGCACATCCTTCCTTAGATACAGGGCCCAAACCTAACAGAGCCTTTTACAGTCTCAGCAGGCCCTCCCTGCTCTAGGACATCCTGAACTGGGACTCCCAACTCCCTTTGCATTTCAAATTAATGAAGATTTTTCTATTTAGAAAATAGTCTATACCTCTATTCTTCAGACCAAGATATACAACCTCACACTTTCCCACATTGTATTTCTTTGCCCACTTGCCTAGCCTGTCGAAGTCCTTCTGCAGCCTCCCTACGTCCTCAACACTACTCATCATAGAGTCATAGAGTCGTACAGCACAGGTGGCTCAGTGGTTAGCCCTGCTGCCTCACAGCGCCAGAGACCCGGGTTCAATCCCAGCCTCGGGCGACTGACTGTGTGGAGTTTGCACATTCTCCCCGTGTCCGAGTAGGTTTCCTCCGGGTGCTCCGGTTTCCTCCCACAGTCGAAAGATGTGTGGGGTGAATTGGCCGTGTTAAATTGCCCATAGTGTTAGGTGCATTAGTCAGAGGGAAATGGGCAGGTTACTCTTCGGAGGGTTGGTGTGGATTCGTTGGACCGAAGGGCCTGTTTCCACGCTGTAGGGAATCTAATCTAAACAGATCCTTCAGTTCAACTTATCCATGCTGACCTAAATACGATGTACGAAATTAATCTTGTCCTATATGCTGACATTTATTTGCCCGATATCCCTCCAAACCCTTCCTATTCATATACCCATCCAGATACCTTTTAAATGTTGTCATTGTACCAGCCTCCACCACTTCCTCTGGCAGCTCATTCCACACACGTACCACCCTCCGTGTCAATACATTGCCCCTTAGCTCCCTTTTATATCTTTCCCCTCTCACCTGAAATCTATGCCGTCCAGTTTTGGACACCTGAACTGTTGGAGAAAGACCTTGCCTATTTACCCTGTCCATGCCCCTCGTGATTTTATGAACCTCTATAAGGTCACCCCTCAGCCTCCGACACTCCAGGAAGAAAAGCCGCAGCCTACTCATCCTCTTGTTCTAACTCAAATGACATCCTTGTAAATCCTTTCAGGATTAACAACATCTTTCCTAAAGCAGGGAGACAAGCATTGAACGCAGAATTCCAAAAATGGCCAAGCCAACGTCCTCCGATCTATTTCTGCATCATTTGCGAACTTAGCAACAGCACCTTCAGTTTCTTTGACCAGCATGAACAGTTGTAATCTCAACACGGACCTCTGTGGAACTCCACTAGTCACTGGGCTGAGTCGTATTGGATTCAAATTGTCAGCTTTGCTTTCTCTCTCCACAGATGCTGCCACACCTGCTGAGTTTCTGCAGAACTTTCTGTTTTTAATACCGGGATTATTTCCTCTTTGAAATAGGATCTTTTGCACCCGTCTGAGGCGGGGTGTTAAAATGTCTAAGTATTTTCCAACTACCTCACATATACAGAGTCATAGAGGTCAAAATGATGTCCATGTCACTGAGGAGCTAGGTGGGGGAAGGAGAAGAGCCATGGAGTTCAAGCTGCTCTCCAACTAGCATCCCTACGCCCACGAGTAGATGTTAACAACAGGTCAGGAAAAGATGACCTGTAATATGCGAAGTTGCCTGATTGGGTTTACCTCTGGTGAGATATCGATGGGGGATTATCATCAATGGAATCTTCTTTTTACTTCAGTGTGGTTGGCAAGGACAGCATCCATTGCACATCCCTCATTGTCCATGGACCAAGGGCTTGCTAGGCCACTTCAGAGACAAGTGAAAAGGTGCTGTGGATCACGCGTAGGTCAGACTGTGTGGGATGGCAGAATTTCTTTCACTGATGAATCAGATGGGCTGTTCTGACGACTGATGATAGTTTCATGGTCAGCATTTTAATACCGCGTTTCTTTCTGAACTGATGTTTAAATTCCAGCAGCTGCTGTGGTGAACTATGACCCCAGGCCTAGCCCTCTGAATAATTAGCCCAATGATAATACTACTACACCTTAGACTCTCCCTGGAATCTACCTTCGGGACTAGCAAGATAAGTGAACAAAAAAAAAAGGGGAAGTTTTGCCTTTTCCCATCATCTTAAGAGGGTGAGGCAGGGGACAATTCATGGGGCCAGGCTTGGAACTGGAACCAGATTGGTGCAGTGAGGGATAACAGATGGCATTGAGCACTCCAGCCTGGGAAATAGACCAGGAGCTGAGCTGTGTGCAGTTACCAATGCTAACAGCTGGCTTCTGGATTCAGTCCAGAATAAGGCCCCACATCTTTTTCAGGATATTTTGCTTGAGATGACGGGTTGTTTCGGGTCAATGGATAAACGAAGGCTGCCAAATCCTACAATCTTGTCACAGACTTTCTAGAAAATAAAGATTAGCCTCCAGTCCACTGCTGGCAGCAACTCATGCAAGGAGAGAAAAAAGTCATAGGCACCAAAAATGTGTTTTATTTAAGTTACTTGCAATGTTTTTGTTTGTCAGTTTCAGATATAGGGAATAGAGTAAAATAACTCTAAGGACGCCAGTATCTTGTCACCAAGTTACCCTTTGTTTACATGTGAAAAGTCCTTGACTCTTCAAACAGCGATATTATAATGACCCAGATCATCTCTCTTTTTGTGATGCTCACATTTGGACAAAATGCAAAGGATTACTCTCCTGCTCTTTCTAAAGAAAAATTGCCAATGGGTCTTCTACGTTCACCTGAGAGAACAGGCATGTGCTTCAGCTTATTGTCTCTTTGTACTGACAGTGCAGCACTTTCTTTTTATTGGACTGGAATGGGACACCAGCCCAAAATTCCTCAGGCCGTGATGCAAAAATGCTATCACTCGAGCCATATTTGAACAGACGTTAACAACAAAGCCCAACTGCAACTCTAACGTGTTCCTGAGGAACAGAGTGTTTGAAATCCGACCTCAAACCCAGCAGCGAGCTCATGGTATGCAGAGCAGTTAAGGTCCCACCCTCCTGTATGCATCAGAAACATAGAAGTTTTGACACAGCTTCTTGGAGGAGGTAAGTCAGGCAAAAGTACTTTATGACTGTCACACAATTAGGGAGGGATGATGGCTCAGTGGTTAGCACTGCTGCCTCACAGGGCCAGGCAACTGGGTTCAATTCCACCCTCAGGCAACTGTGTGAAGTTTGTACATTCTCCCCGTGTCTGTGTGGGTTTCCTCCCACAGTCCAAAGATGTGCAGGTCAGGTGAATTGGCCATGCTAAATTGTCCATAGTGTCCAGGGATGTCCAGGCTAGTTGCATTAGCCATGGGAAATGCAGGGTTCCAGGGAAAGGGTAAGATGCTGGGTCTGGTTGGGCAGCTCTTAGGAAGGTTGGTATGTACTCAATGAGGTAAAAACAATGACTGCAGATGCTGGAAACCAGATTCTGGATCAGTGGTGCTGGAAGAGCACAGCAATTCAGGCAGCATCCGAGGACAGGCAAAATCGACGTTTCGGGCAAAAGCCCTTCATCAGGAATAAAGGCAGAGAGCCTGAAGCATGGAGAGATAAGCTAGAGGGGGGGGTGGGGGTGGGGAGAGAGTGGCATAGAGTACAATAGGTCAGTGGGGAAGGAGATGAAGGTGATAGGTCAGGGAGGAGAGGGTGGAGTGGATAGGTGGAAAAGGAGCTGGGCAGGTCGGACAAGTCCGGACAAGTCATGGGGACAATGCTGAGCTGCAAGTTTGAAACTAGGATGAGGTGGGGGAAGGGGAAATGAGGAAACTGTTGAAGTCCACATTGATGCCCTGGTGTTGAAGTGTTCCGAGGCGGAAGATGAGGCGTTCTTCCTCCAGGCGTCTGGTGGTGAGGGAGCGGCGGTGGAGGAGGCCCAGCACCTCCATATCCTCGGCAGAGTGGGAGGGGGAGTTGAAATGTTGAGCCACGGGGCGGTGTGGTTGATTGGTGCGGGTGTCTCTGAGATGTTCCCTAAAGCGCTCTGCTAGGAGGCGCCCAGTCTCCCCAATGTAGAGGAGACCACATCGGGAGCAACGGATACAATAGATGATATTAGTGGATGTGCAGGTAAAACTCAATGGTCTGCTTCCACACCATAGCGATTCTATGACTGTATAACAGAATGGGGTGGCATGGTGGCTCAGTGAGTAGCGCTGTTGCCTCATGGGGCCTGTGTTCCAACACACCCTTGTGCAACTGTCTGTGTGGAATTTGCACATTTCTCCTCATATCTGTGTGGGTTTCCTCCCACAGTCCAAAGATGTGCAGGTTCGGGTGGATTGGCCATGCTAAATTGTCCACAGAGATCAGGGCTGTGTAGGCTGGGTAGATTGAAGGGTGACAAGGATAGGGGAGGAGGGTTGGCTGCGGAGTCTGGGTGGGATGCTGTTTGGAAGGTCAGTGTGAACTTGATGGGTCAAATGGCCTGCTTCTACATTGTAGGAACTCTGTGGTTCTATAACAGTATAATAAAGAAGGAGGCCCAATCAGCCAACTGTGCTGATCTTTGAAAGATCTATCCAGATAGTGCGCATGCCCCAGATCTTTCCCAATTGGAGCAGTTTTCCTGATCATTAGCTGAAGCTGTTGTCTGAAGCTTGTTTCAGCAACACTGGAGAAAAACAAAAGGGCATTAATTTTACAAAAAAAAGTTTCGGTTGCTTTTAATTTATCAGTAATGACAATATAAGAGGTGGGAGCAAGACAAGAGGGTGGAGAGCTTGGAGGTGGGAAGATCATGTGATGATATGTCAGTGAACATTGACAATCCTATGCAGCAGAGATGCTCTTTTACAGTGAGGGGTACAAACCAGGTATATCAGAGCACCATATCTATCTTGTGACCTTGTTCACAAATGGAACGTAATGGGAATTGTCCATGGTTTTGCTCTCTCTGACTGAATCCTGTTCAGAAAACTGCAATTATCTTTAGATAGTGGAAAGCTAAATCATTCAGTACGCTAGTGGGTGTCCATTAAACAACACACTGCCTGTGTGTACAGCTCCCTACGTAACACTGTCACAAGCAAACAAATTCCTGTGAATCACACTGGGGTATTGCACAGCTTTCTGAGTAAGGCACTGCCATTAGCATACAGCTCCCTGTGTAACACACTGTCACAAGTTACAGCTTACAGAACAGCACCCTGTTATAAGTGTACAGCTCCCTGTGTAACACACTGTCACAAGTTACAGCTTACAGAACAGCACACTGTTATACGTATACAGCTCCCAGTGTAATACTGTCACAAGTTACAGCTTACAGAACAGCACACTGTTATACGTATACAGCTCCCAGTGTAATACTGTCACAAGTTACAGCTTACAGAACAGCACACTGTTATACGTATACAGCTCCCAGTGTAATACTGTCACAAGTTACAGCTTACAGAACAGCACTCTGTTATAAGTATACAGCTCCCAGTGTAATACACTGTCACAAGTTACAGTTTACAGAACAGCACTCTGTTATAAGTATACAGCTCCCAGTGTAATACACTGTCACAAGTTACAGTTTACAGAACAGCACCCTGTTATAAGTATACAGCTCCCACTGAACACACTGTCACAAGTTACAGCTTACAGAACAGCACACTGTTATAAGTATACAGCTCCCAGTGTAATACTGTCACAAGTTACAGCTTACAGAACAGCACACTGTTATAAGTATACAGCACCCTGCACCAATACGCCACTCTGTCACTAGTGTACAGATGTGCCATATGCCACTCTGTCACTAGTGTACAGGTGCACCATATGCCACTCTGTCACTAGTGTACAGATGTATCATATGCCACCCTGTCACTAGTGTACAGATGTGCCATATGCCACCCTGTCATGAGTGTACAGATGCACCATATGCCACCCTGTCACTACTGTACAGATGTGCCACATGCCACTTTGTCACTAGTGTAAAATGCACCATATGCCACTCTGTCACTAGTTACAGGTGCAACATATGCCACCCTGTCACTAGTGTACAGATGCACCATATGCCACTCTGTCACTAGTGTACAGATGTGCCATATGCCACCCTGACATGAGGGTACAATGCACCAGATGCCCCCCTGTCACTAGTTTAGAGGTGCCCCATATGCCACTCAGTCACTAGAGTACAGATGCGACCATATGCCACTCTGTCACTAGTGTATAGATGCACCATATGCCACTCTGTCACTAGTGTACAGATGTACCATATGCCACCCTGTCACTAGATTACAGGTGCACCATATGCCACCCTGTCACTAGTGTACAGTGCACCATATGCCACCCTGTCACTAGTGTACAGGTGCGCCAGGTGCCACGCTGTCACTAGTGTACAGGTACACCATATGCCACTCTGTCACTAGTGTACAGATGTGCCATATGCCACTCTGTCGCTAGTGTACAATGTACCCTATACCACCCTGTCACTAGATACAGGTGCACCATATGCCACCCTGTCACTAGATTACAGGTGCACCATATGCCACCCTGTCACTAGTGTACAGATGCACCACATGCTACCCTGTCAGTAGTGTACAATGCACCCTATACCACCCTGTCACTAGATACGGATGCAACATATGCCACCCTGCCACTAGTGTACAGATGCACCATATGCTACTTTGTCAGTAGTGTACAGATGTGCCATATGCCACCCTGTCACTAGTGTACAATGCACCAGTTGCCACCCTGTCACTAGTGTACAGGTGCACCATATGCCACTCTGTCACTAGTGTCTAGATGTGCCATATGCCACCCCGTAACTAGTGTACAGATGTGCCATATGCCACCCTGTGACTAGTGTACAATGCACTATATGCTATTCTGTCACTAGTGAACAGGTGCACCATATGCCACCCTGTCACTAGTGTACAGATGTACCATATGCCACTCTGTCACTAGTGTATAGATGCACCATATACCACCCTGTCACTAGTGTACAGTGCACCATATGCTACCCTGTCACTAGTGTAAAGATGTGCCATATGCCACTCTGTCACTAGTGTACAGATGTACCATATGCCACCCTGTCACTAGTGTGCAGGTGCACCATATGCCACTCTGTCACTAGTCTACTGGTGCAACATATGCCACCCTGTCACTAGTGTACAGATGCAACATATGCCAATCTGTCACTAGTGTACAGATGTGCCATATGCCACCCTGACATGACTGTACAATGCACCAGATGCTCCCCGTCACTAGTTTACAGGTGCCCCATATGCCACTCTGTCACTAGCGTACAGATGTGCCATATGCCACTCTGTCACTAGTGTACAGATGCGGCCATATGCCACCCTGTCACTAGTGTATAGATGCACCATATACCACCCTGTCACTAGTGTACAGTGCACCATATGCCACCCTGTCACTAGTGTAAAGATGTGCCATAAGCCACGCTGTCACTAGTGTACAGATGTACCATATGCCACCCTGTCACTAGATTACAGGTGCACCATATGCCACCCTGTCACTAGTGTACAGATGCACCATATGCTACCCTGTCACTAGTGTACAGGTGTGCCATATGCAACCCTGTAACTAGTGTACAGATGCACCATATGCCACCCTGTCACTAGTTTACAGGTGCACCATATGCCACCCTGTCACTAGTGTACAGGTGCGCCAGGAGCCACGCTGTCACTAGTGTACAATGCACCCTATACCACCCTGTCACTAGTGTACAGATGTGCCATATGCCACTCTGTCGCTAGTGTACAATGCACCCTATACCACCCTGTCACTAGATACAGATGCAACATATGCCACCCTGTCACTAGTGTACAGATGCACCATATGCTACTTTGTCAGTAGTGTACAGATGTGCCATATGCCACCCTGTCACTAGTGTACAATGCACCAGTTGCCACCCTGTCACTAGTGTACAGGTGCACCATATGCCACTCTGTCACTAGTGTCTAGATGTGCCATATGCCACCCTGTAACTAGTGTACAGATGTGCCATATGCCACCCTGTGACTAGTGTACAATGCACTATATGCCATTCTGTCACTAGTGAACAGGTGCACCATATGCCACCCTGTCACTAGTGTACAGATGCACCATATACCACCCTGTCACTAGTGTACAGTGCACCATAAGCTACCCTGTCACTAGTGTAAAGATGTGCCATATGCCACTCTGTCACTAGTGTACAGATGTACCATATGCCACCCTGTCACTAGTGTGCAGGTGCACCATATGCCACTCTGTCACTAGTCTACTGGTGCAACATATGCCACCCTGCCACTAGTGTACAATGCATCATATGCCACCCTGTCACTAGTGTACAGATGCAACATATGCCAATCTGTCACTAGTGTACAGATGTGCCATATGCCACCCTGACATGACTGTACAATGCACCAGATGCCCCCCGTCACTAGTTTACAGGTGCCCCATATGCCACTCTGTCACTAGCGTACAGATGTTCCATATGCCACTCTGTCACTAGTGTACAGATGCGGCCATATGCCACCCTAGTGTATAGATGCACCATATACCACCCTGTCACTAGTGTACTGTGCACCATATGCCACCCTGTCACTAGTGTAAAGATGTGCCATATGCCACCATGTCACTAGATTACAGGTGCACCATATGCCACCCTGTCACTAGTGTACAGATGCACCATATGCTACTCTGTCAGTAGTGTACAATGCACCCTATACCACCCTGTCACTAGATACAGGTGCAACATATGCCACCCTGTCACTAGTGTACAGATGCACCATATGCTACTTTGTCAGTAGTGTATGCCACTCTCTCACTAGTGTACAATGCACCAGTTGCCACCATGTCACTAGTGTACAGGTGCACCAAATGCCACTCTGTCACTAGTGTACAGATGTGCCATATGCCACTCTGACACTACTGCACAGATGCGGCCATATGCCACCATGTCACAAGTGTGCAGGTGCACCATATGCCACTCTGTCACTAGTGTACAGGTGCACCTTATGCCACTTTATCACTAGTGTACAGGTGCACCATATGCCATCCTGTCACTAGTGTACAGGTGCGCCATATTCCACTCTGTCACTAGTGAACAGGTGCACCATATGCTATCCTGTTTCTAGTGAACAGGTGCACCATATGCCACTCTGTCACTAGTGTACAGATGTTCCATAGGCCACCCAGTCACTAGTGTGCAGGTGCACCATATGCCACTCTGTCAGTAGTGTACAGGTGCAACATATGCCACCCTGTCACTAGGGTACAGATGCACCATATGCCACTCTGTCACTAGTTTACAGGTGCACCATATGCCACCCTGTCACTAGTGTACAGGTGCGCCAGGTGCCACGCTGTCACTAGTGTACCGATGTGCCATATGCCACCCTGTTGCTAGCGAAAAGATGTGCAATATGCCACCCTGTAACTAGTGTACAGATGCCCCATATGCCACCCTGTCACTAGTTTACAGGTGCACCATATGCCACCCTGTCACTAGTGTACAGGTGCGCCAGGTGCTACGCTGTCACTAGTGTACAGGTACACCGTATGCCACCCTGTTACTAGCGAAAAGATGTGCAATATGCCACCCTGTCACTAGGGTACAGATGCACCATATGCCACTCTGTCATTAGTTTACAGGTGCACCATATGCCACCCTGTCACTAGTGTACAGGTGCGCCAGGTGCCACGCTGTCACTAGTGTACCGATGTGCCATATGCCACCCTGTTACTAGCGTAAAGATGTGCAATATGCCACGCTGTCACTAGTGTACGGGTACACCGTGTGCCACTCTGTCACTAGTGTACAGATGTGCCATATGCCACTCTGTCGCTAGTGTACAATGTACCCTATACCACCCTGTCACTAAATACAGGTGCACCGTATGCCACTCTGTCACTAGATTACAGGTGCACCATATGCCACCCTGTCACTAGTGTACAGATGCACCATATGCTACTCTGTCACTAGTGTACAATGCACCCTATACCACCCTGTCACTAGATACAGATGCAACATATGCCACCCTGTCACTAGTGTACAGATGCACCATATGCTACTTTGTCAGTAGTATACAGGTGTGCCATATGCCACCCTGTGACTAGTGTACAATGCACTCTATGCCACTCTGTCACTAGTGAACAGGTGCACCATATGCTATCCTGTCACTAGTGAACAGGTGCACCATATGCCACTCTGTCACTAGTGTACAGGCATGCCATATGCCACCCTATAACCAGTGTACAGATGCACCATATGCCACTCTGTCTCTAGTATACAGGTGTGCCATATGCCAGCCTGTGACTAGTGTACAATGCACTCTATGCCACTCTGTCACTAGTGAACAGGTGCACCATATGCTATCCTGCCACTAGTGAACAGGTGCGCCATATGCCACTCTGTCACTAGTGTACAATGCACCCTATACCACCCTGTCACTAGTTACAGGCGCAGCATATGCCACCCCGTCACTGGTATACCGATGCACCATATGCCACTCTGTCTCTCATGTACAGATGTGCCATATACCACCCTGTCACTAGTGTACAATGCACCAGATGCTACCCTGTCACTAGTGTACAGTTGCACCATATGCCACTCTGTCACTAGTGTACAGATGCACCATATGCTACTTTGTCAGTAGTGTACAGATGAGCCATATACCACCCTGTCACTAGTGTACAATGCACCAGATGCTACCCTGTCACTAGTGTACAGTTGCACCATATGCCACTCCGTCACTAGTGTACAGGTGCACCATTTGCCACTCTGTCACTAGTGTACAATGCACCAGGTGCCACCCTGTCACTAGTGTACAATGCACCCTATACCACTCTGTCACTAGTTACAGGTGCAACATATGCCACTCTGTCAGTAGTGTACAGGTGCACCATATGCCACTCTGCCACTAGTGTACAGGTGCACCATATGCCACCCTGAACCAGTGTACAGATGTGCCATACGCCACTATTTCGCTAGTGTACAATGCACCCTATCCCACCCTGTCACTAGTTACAGGCGCAGGATATGCCACCCCGTCACTGGTATACCGATGCACCATATGACACACCGTCACTCATGTACAGATGTGCCATATGCCACCCTGTCAAGAGTGTACAATGCACCAGGTGCCACCCTGTCACTAGTTTACAGGTGCACCATATGCCACTCTGTCACTAGTGTACAGATGTGCCATATGCCGCCATGTCACAAGTGTGCAGGTGCACCATATGCCACTTTATCACTAGTGTACAGGTACACCGTATGCCACTCTGTCACTAGTGTACAGATGTGCCATATGCCACTCTGTCGCTAGTGTACAATGTACCCTATACCACCCTGTCACTAGATACAGATGCAACATATGCCACCCTATCACTAGTGTACAGATGCACCATATGCTACTTTGTCAGTAGTGTACAGATGTGCCATATACCACCCTGTCACTAGTGTACAATGCACCAGATGCTACCCTGTCACTAGTGTACTGTTGCACCATATGCCACTCTGTCACTAGTGTACAGGTGCACCATTTGCCACTCTGTCACTAGTGTACAATGCACCAGGTGCCACCCTGTCACTAGTGTACAATGCACCCTATACCACTTTGTCACTAGTTACAGGTGCAACATATGCCACTCTGTCAGTAGTGTACAGGTGTGCCATATGCCACTCTGTCACTAGTGTACAGGTGCACCATATGCCACCCTGAACCAGTGTACAGATGTGCCATATGCCACTCTTTCGCTAGTGTACAATGCACCCTATCCCACCCTGTCACTAGTTACAGGCGCAGGATATGCCACCCCGTCACTGGTATACTGATGCACCATATGCCACACCGTCACTAGTGTACAGATGTGCCATATGCCACCCTGTCAAGAGCGTACAATGCACCAGGTGCCACCCTGTCACTAGTTTACAGGTGCACCATATGCCACTCTGTCATTAGTGTACAGATGTGCCATATGCCACTCTGTCACTACTGTACAGATGCGGCCATATGCGACCATATCACAAGTGTGCAGGTGCACCATATGCCACTCTGTCACTAGTGTACAGGTGCCCCTTATGCCACTTTATCACTAGTGTACAGGTGCGCCATATGCCACTCTGCCACTAGTGTACAGGCGCGCCATATGCCACCCTGTAACCAGAGTACAGATGTGCCTTACGCCACTATTTCGCTAGTGTACAATGCACCCTATACCACCCTGTCACTAGTTACAGGCGCAGCATATGCCACCCCGTCACTGGTATACCGATGCACCATATGCCACTCTGTCACTCGTGTACAGATGTGCCATATGCCACCCTGTCACTCGTGTACAATGCACCAGATGCCACTCTGTCCCTAGCGTACAGCTGCACAATATGCCACTCTGACACTAGTGTACAGATGCATCATATCCCACACTGTCATTAGTGTACAATGCACCATATGCCACTCTGTCACTAGTGTACAGC
Source organism: Chiloscyllium plagiosum (assembly GCF_037043375.1). NCBI lineage: Eukaryota > Metazoa > Chordata > Chondrichthyes > Orectolobiformes > Hemiscylliidae > Chiloscyllium > Chiloscyllium plagiosum. Next base: position 5,232,782 of record NW_028270184.1, on the reverse strand, counting down.
TACACCATATGCCACTCAGTCGCTAGTGTACCGGTGCAACATATGCCACCCTGTCACTTGTCTACAGATGCAACAAATGCCACCCTGTCACGAGTGTACAGATGTGCCATATGCCACTCTTTCGCTAGTGTACAATGCACCACAAACCACCCTGACACTAGTTACAGGTGCAAGGTATGCCACCCCGTCACTGGTGTACAGATGCACCATATGCCACCCTGTCACTAGTGTACAGTTGCACCAGATGCCACTCTGTCACTAGTGTACAGATGCGCCATATGCCACTCTGTCACTAGTGTACAGATGTGCCATATGCCACTCTGTCACTAGTGTACAATGCACTATGTGCCACCCTGTCACTAGTGTACAGGTGCACCATATGCCATCCTGTCACTAGTGTACAGATGCTCCATTTGCCACTCTGTCACTAGTGTACAGATGTGCCATATGCCACCCTGTCACTAGTGTACAATGCACTATATGCCACTATGTCACTAGTGTACAGGTGCACCATATGCCATCCTGTCACTAGTGCACAGATGTGCCATATGCCACCCTGTGACTAGTGTACAATGCAATATATGCCACTCTGTCACTAGTGTACAGGTGTACCATATGCCATCCTGTCACTAGTGTACCGGTGCGCCATATGCCACCCTGTCACTAGTGAACAGTTGTGCCATATGCCACCCTGTAACTAGTGTACAGATGTGCCATATGCCACTCTTTTGCTAGTGTACAATGCACCCTATACCACCCTGTCACTAGTTACAGGTGCAGGATATGCCACCACGTCACTAGTGTACAGATGCACCGTATGCCACTCTGTCACTAGTGTACAGATGTGCCATATGCCACCCCGACACTCATGTACAATGCACCAGATGCTACCCTGTCACTAGTGTACAGTTGTACCATATGCCACTCTGTCACTAGTGTACCGATGTGCCATATGCCACCCTGTCACTAGTGTACAGGTGCACCATATGCCACTCTGTCACTAGTGTACAGATATGCCATATGCCACTCTGTCATTAGTGTACAGGTGCACCATTTGCCACTCTGTCACTAGTGTACTATGCACCAGGTGCCACCCTGTCACTAGTGTACAGATGCACCATATGCCACTCTGTCACTAGGGTACAGATGTGCCATATGCCACCCTGTGACTAGTGTACAATGCACTGTATGCCACTCTGTCACGAGTGTACAGGTGCACCATATGCCAGTCTGTCACTAGTGTATAGATGTGCCAAATGCCACCCTGTCACTAGTGTACAGGTGCACCATATGCCACTCTGTCACGAGTGTACAGGTGCACCATATGAATGTCTGTCACTAGTGTATAGGTGTGCCATGTGCCACCCTGTCACTAGTGTACAGGTGCACCATTTGCCACTCTGTCACTAGTGTACAATGCACCATATGCCACCCTGTCACTAGTGTACAGGTGCACCATATGCCACTCTGTCACTAGTGTACAGATATGCCATATGCCACCCTGTGACTAGTGTACAATGCACTCTATGCCACTCTGTCACGAGTGTACAGGTGCACCATATGCCCTCCTGTCACTAGTGTACAGGTGCGCCATATGCCAGTCTGTCACTAGTGTACAGGTGCACCATATGCCACTCTGTCACTAGTGTACAGGTGCACCATATGCCACTCTGTGACTAGTGTACAGGTGCACCATATGCCAGTCTGTCACTAGTGTATAGATGTGCCATATGCCACCCTGTCACTAGTGTACAGGTGCACCATTTGCCACTCTGTCACTAGTGTACAATGCACCATATGCCACCCTGTCACTAGTGTACAGGTGCACCATATGCCACTCTGTCACTAGTGTACAGATATGCCATATGCCACCCTGTGACTAGTGTACAATGCACTCTATGCCACTCTGTCATTAGTGTACAGGTGCACCATATGCCCTCCTGTCACTAGTGTACAGGTGCGCCATATGCCACTCTGTCACTTGTGTACAGATGTGCCACATGCCACACTGTCAGTAGTGTACAGTTGCACCATATGCCACTCTGTCACTAGTGTACAGATGTGCCATATACCACCCTGTCAGTAGTGTACAGTTGCACCATATGCCACTCTGTGACTAGTGTACTGATGTGCTATATGCCACCCTGTGACTAGTGTACAATGCACTATATGCCACTTTGTCATGAGTGTACAGGTGCACCATATGCCCTCCTGTCACTAGTGTACAGGTGCGCCATATGCCACTCTGTCACTAGTGTACAGATGCTCCATTTGCCACCTTGTCATTAGTGTACAGGTGCACCATATGCCACCCTGTCACTAGTTTACAGGTGCGCCATATGCCACCCTGTCATTAGTGTACAGGTGCACCATATGCCACTCTGTCACTAGTGCACAGATGTACCATATGCCACCCTGTCACTAGTATACAGATGTACCATATGCCACCCTGTTACTAGTGTACAGGTGCACCATATGTCACCCTGTCACTAGTGTACAGATGCGCAATATGCCACCCGGTCACTAGTGTACAGATGCACCATATGTCACCCTGTCACTATAGTACAGATGTGCCATATGCCACCCTGTCACTTGAGTACAGGTGCACCATATGCCACCCTGTAACGTGTGTACAAGTGCACCATATGCCACCCTGTCACTAGTGTACAATGCACCAGATGCTACTCTGTCACAAGTGTACAGTTGTGCCATATGCCACCCTGTCACTAGTGTACAGGTGCACCCTATGCCACTCGGTCACTAGTGTACAGATGTGCCATATGCCACCCTGTCACTAGTGTACAGATGCACCATATGTCACTCTGTCACTGGTGTACAGATGTGCCATATGCCACCCTGTCACTAGTGTACAGGTGCACCCTATGCCACTCGGTCACTAGTGTACAGATGTGCCATATGCCACCCTGTCACTAGTGTACAGATGCACCATATGCCACTCTGTCACTGGTGTACAGATGTGCCATATGCCACCCTGTCACTAGTGTACAGATGCACCATATGCCACTCTGTCACTGGTGTACAGATGTGCCATATGCCACCCTGTCACTAGTGTACAGGTGCACCCTATGCCACTCGGTCACTAGTGTACAGATGCACCATATGCCAGTCTGTCACTAGTGTACAGGTGTGCCATATGCCACTCTGTCACTAGTGTACAGATGTGCCATATGCCACCCTGTCACTAGTGTACAATGCACCAGATGCTACCCTGTCACTAGAGTACAGTTGCACCATATGCCACTCTGTCACTAGTGTACAGGTGCACCATATGCCACCCTGTCACTTGTGTGCAATGCACCAGATGCCACTCTGTCACTCGTGTACAGCTCACAATATGCCACTCTGACACTAGTGTACTGGTGCATCATATCCCACCCTGTCACTAGTGTACAGGTGCACTATATGCCACTCTGTCACTAGTGTACAGGTGCACCATATGCCACACTGTCATTAGCGTACAATGCACCATATGCCACTCTGTCACTAGTGTACAACTACACCATATGCCACTCTGTCACTAGTGTACCGGTGCAACATATGCCACCCTGTCACTTGTCTACAGATGCAACAAATGCCACCCTGTCACGAGTGTACAGATGTGCCATATGCCACTCTTTCGCTAGTGTACAATGCACCATATACCACCCTGACACAAGTTACAGGTGCAAGGTATGCCACCCCGTCACTGGTGTACAGATGTGCCATATGCCACTCTGTCATTAGTGTACAGGTGCACCATTTGCCACTCTGTCACTAGTGTACAATGCACCAGGTGCCACCCTGTCACTAGTGTACAGATGCACCATATGCCACTCTGTCACTAGTGTACAGATGTGCCATATGCCACCCTGTGACTAGTGTACAATGCACTGTATGCCACTCTGTCACTAGTGTACAGGTGCACCATATGCCACTCTGTCACTAGTGTACAATGCACCAGGTGCCACCCTGTCACTAGTGTACAATGCACCATATGCAACCTTGTCACGACTGTGCAGATGTAACCATATGCCACCCTGTTACTTGTGTACAGATGCACCATATGGCACTCTGTCACCAGTGTACAGGTGCAACATATGCCACTCTGTCACGCACACACACATACACACACACACGCACACGCACACACACACACAATGTGCTGTTGTATCCCCACTGCTCTGGTTAAATCCTGGTTTATCCCTGCTAATCTAAATAGCTACACAACATGAAATATGTTGTGAATTTGATAAAGTATGCTGATTAGATTCAGTGTGGTATACAGGTTGACGAACAAATTATGCCTTTAATTCCTCACATTTGCTGTCCCCATCCTGAACAACAACATCAGTGCTCTGAAGGCAGAAATGACAACATCTTGGATGGGTACTTTCCACAAGTTTCAATGATCAGACACACAGCTGATCCCGTGGCCTGAAGGATAAGAGACTGATTCAACCTCAGTTCAATTTACTATGGGCCAGAGTTACAGCGGTGGAACAGTGAGGGTTGTCAAAGCAAACACTGCTCTCAAAGCAGCCCTCAGCACATTGTGCTTTCAGCCCATGAATCACAGCCTGTGTGTTTCTGTCTTATGACATCCCAAGCATCCTTGTGGTTTAAGATGTTTCTTAGCGACTCACCCGCACAAAAGCAAACACTCATCCGTTTTGAAAGTGGCTGCAATGTGATTATCTCTCTGTCTCTGTCTCTCTCTCTCTCTCTCTCACACTCTCTCTGTCCTCTCAGTGGGTATGTGTTCCATGGACTTCAAATACCCTCTCTTAACCCCCCCCATACCCCTTCTCTCAGCTACGAGGCCAGTGAATGATGTGAGGGCATTTGACAGTGGGCTGAGTATTGAATGCATTCGACTGACTTCAAACACTTGCATTTATACATACACATGCCACACACATGTGAAGGTATAACTGATGCACATGTTAAATACTGGCCCAGCCAGTAATGTCCACATCCCGGTCCAAAGATGTATAGGTTCATAAGAACATAAGAAACAGGCTCAAGGGTAGGCGAGTTGACCTGCCGAGCCTGCTCCACGATTCAATAAAATGGCTGATCTTTTTGTGGATTCAGCTCTTCCTACCTGTCCGCTCACCATAACCCTCAATTCCTCTACTGTCCAAAAATCTACCTATCTTTGCCTTAAAAAAACATTCAACGAGGTAGCCTCAACGAGGCAGGGAATTCCACAGATTCACAAGCCTTGTGGGTGAATAAGTTCCTCCTGAACTCAGTCCTAAACCTGCCCCCCCCCCCTTATTTTGTGGCTATACCCCCTAGTTCTAGGTTCAGTGGATTGGTCATGGTAAATTGTCCCCAGTTGTGTATGCTAGGTGGATTAGCCATAGACAATGCAGCGTTACAGGGATAGGGTCGGGTGTGAGTCTGGGTAGGATACTCTGCGGAAGGGCAGTGTGGACCCAATAGGTCAAACGGCTGGCTTGCACACTGTAGGGATTCTATGGTTCCATCCAAATGAATTAAAATAATATGTGAAACACTCGTGCACGTACACAGACACGCATCACATGCACACAAATATCAAACCACACCAATGCACAAACACACATACACAGTGTGGTGGGTACAGCAGTTGATCTCTAATGGGAGCGGTTTGCACTGACCAGAGGTGGGAGTAAGGGTGAACTGGGCAGAGGGTAAATGCTGTCATGCAGAGGACTTCACTGAAGACCGATGTTTAGCATCATCAGTTATTGGCATTTAAAGGAACTCAATAGCTACAGTCCATACAATGGCTCTGAGCCTTCTGGCTGTATTTCAGCTGGCGGCTGAGTTCTCACAGTGGAATCTCACTCTTGGAAAATCAAGAGTCTAAGGCCAACATCCTCCCACTAGCCATTTACCCGTCTCTCACTTACAATAGGCTGGCAGACAGGCCAGTGGGCTCAGTGGGTGGCATTCCCTTGCCCCCTCTATCTGTCTCTCACCTCCAAGTCAGAAAACCTTAGGCTTGAGGCCCACCCGAGAGGTTGCGCATGTAATCCAGGCTGCTACTGCCAACATAGCACTCAAGCAACACATGGCAATGTCAGTGGTGCCATTTTTTTTCAAATGATGCTTTAAACCTGAGGGCACTGTCTATCTCTCTGAGGGGAACAATTATAGATCCTGGGGGTAAATTTCAAACACGAGGGGCGGAAGCGTAAAAAACCAACGGCACATGATGAGCTATCCGAACATGCATCCAACCCAATAGATGAAGTTTACAACAGGAGGAGTGTTTAATGGGTGACCCGATCAGATATTGCTGGTTTTGACTCACCCTTCCCCATCTTCCAAGTTGAAATTTACCCCTGAAATCTTTAATATCAACCCACAATGATAACTTGTGTTTCTATAGTGCCATTTAACATAGTATTCTGGGTAATCCAAGATGGAGGACGGGAAAAATTTCTGGCTGTAAGAGCTGCTCCTTTTTTTGAGGTATTTTAGGTGTTGGAGGTGATTTCCTCGAATTCCGGGAGCAGCAATAACTGTTTTATATGCTGTTTTTACAAGGATGTTGCCAGGGTTGGAGGATCTGAGCTACAGGGAGAGGCTGAACAGGCTGGGGCTGTTATCCCTGGAGCATCGGAGGCTGAGGGGTGACCTTATAGAGGTTTACAAAATTATGAGGGGCATGGATAGGATAAATAGACAAAGTCTATTTCCCTGGGGTCGGGGAGTCCAGAACTTAGAGGGCATAGGTTTAGGGTGAGAGGGGAAAGATACAAAAGAGACCTAAGGGACAACTTCAGAGGGTAGTACATGTATGGAATGAGCTGCCAGAGGATGTGGTGGAGGCTGGTACAACTGCAACATTTAAGAGGCATCTGGATGGGTATATGAATAGGAAGGGTTTGGAGGGGATATGGGCCGGGTGCTGGCAGGTGGGACTGAATTGGGTTGGGATATCTGGTCGGCATGGATGGGTTGGACCGAAGGGTCTGTTTCCATGCTGCACATCTCTATGACTCGATGACTCTATGTCTTAACTTGCCTTCAACCAAAGACACCTTTCAGGGAGAAAGTGAGGACCAGCAGATGCTGGAGATCAGAGTCGAGAGCGTGGTGCTGGAAAAGCACGGTGGCACATTGGTTAGCACTGCTCCCTCGCAGCGCCAGAGACCCGGGTTCAATTCCCGACTCAGGCGACTGACTGTGTGGAGTTTGCATGTTCTCCCCGTGTCTGCGTGGGTTTCCTGCGGGTGCTCCGGTTTCCTCCCACAGTCCAAAGATGTGCAGGTCAGGTGAATTGGCCATGCTAAATTGCCCGTAGTGTTAGGTATAGGGGTAAATGTAGGGGTATGGGTGGGTTGCGCTTCGGCGGGTCGGTGTGGACTTGTTGGGCCGAAGGGCCTGTTTCCATACTGTAATGTAATCTAATCTAATCTAAAAAAAGAAAATGCTGGAGTTAGAGCGTATCACTGAGGTGATCATCTTGACTCGATACGTTAGCTTGCTATCTCTCTCTCTCTCTCTCTCTGTGGATGCTACCTGACCCACTATGATCTCCAGCATTTTCTGTTTTCAGTACAGATTCCAGCATCTGCAGTAAACTGCTCCTGCATTCACCCCTTCGAACCTGTTCCACCATTCAATATGATCATGGCTGTTCAAACACATTCCCCCCCCTTTTCTCCCCGTCAGCAACCTGAAGGGGCTGTTGCCATCATGACACTCCAGTCCACCTCCCAAGTGTCCAAAGCACCACATCCTGTTCCCCGGCAACATCCCACGCAATAAGATCGGATACGACACCTGCCGTTTCACTCTTCTACCCCCACTGGTCTAAGACCCCTGCAACAACTTGCAAGTCCCTCTTCCAAACTGGTCGATAGCATTTGCTCCTCTACACTAGAGATGACGTTAAAACTCCGACTGGGTGACTGCTTTGCAGAACATCTCCATTCAGTCCACTGTGGGCTCCTCGGTGGCTAGCACTGCTGCCTCCCAGCGCCAGGGACCCAGGTTCAATTCCCACCTCGGGTAGTTTGCACACTCACCCTGTGTCTGTGTGGGTTTCCTCCGGGTGCTCCAGTTTCCGCCCACAATCCAAAGATGTGCAGGTTAGGTGAATTGGCTGTGCTAAATTGTCCATAGTGTTAGGTATAGGGGAATGGGTCTGGGTGGGTTACTCTTTGGAGGGTCTGTGGACTTGTTGGGTGCAAGGGCCTGTTTCCATGCTGTAGGGAATCTAATCTAAAGAATGCAATTTTCTGACAGCCTGTAATTTTAATTGTCCCCCATTGGGACGGTGACTCTGAGCTTGGCCTGCTGCTCAGCTCCAGTTCAATACAAGCTTGAGGAAGAGCACCTCAACTTTTGATTAGGTACACTACAGACTCTGGACTCAACACTGAGTTCAACAATTTCAGAACATAATATCTGTCATGTTTGCATGTTTCCGTTTCCTCTTAGCTTTACTCTCAGCCAACAGCAGCACACCTGCCCTGAGCATATTTCTGTTTCTTTACTCGCCTCACCATCGTTCTCTTTGTTCTGTTATTCAAAGTCTCTTCTCTTCCACCCTTTTCTGATATGTTAGTCCCACACATCCCTTGATCATCATCTCAGTACATCCTTAACTCATCCCAGTTCTGATGCGAGGTCTGAAAATGTGTTGCTGGAAAAGCGCAGCAGGTCAGGCAGCATCCAAGGAGCAGGAGAATCGACGTTTCGGGCATGAGCCCTTCTTCAGGAATGAGGAAAGTGTGTCCAGCAGGCTAAGATAAAAGGTAGGCAGGAGGGACTTGGGGGAGGGGCGTTGGAAATGCAATAGATGGAAGGAGGTTAAGGTGAGGGTGATAGACCGGAGTGGGGGTGGGGGCGGAGAGGTCAGGAAGAAGATTGCAGGTTAGGAAGGTGGTGCTGAGTTCGAGGGTTGGGACTGAGACAAGGTGGGGGGAGGGGAAATGAGGAAACTGGAGAAATCTGAGTTCATCCCTTGTGGTTGGAGGGTTCCGAGGCGGAAGATGAGGCGCTCTTCCTCCAACCATCGTGTTGCCATGGTCTGGCAATGGAGGAGTCCAAGGACCTGCATGTCCTTGGTGGGGCGGGAGGGGGAGTTGAAGTGTTGAGCCACGGGGTGGTTGGGTTGGTTGGTCCGGGTGTCCCAGAGGTGTTTTCTGAAACATTGATGCGAGGTCGTCAATTTAAAACATCGATTTTATTTCTTTCTCCACAGATGTCACCTACCCTGTTGAGTATTTCTAGCATTCTCAGAGAGTTGCAAATATTTGTGAAGCTACAGTGATAGGGAGACGGAAGGGTGAGGGGGTGGGGATTGTGGGTCATTAAGACAGACAAAGGACTACACTGGAACATCAGCTTGTATTCCAGGTTTAAGTTGCGGATGGTAAAGGGGAAACATCGCCACACCGTTCAAAAGTGGAAAGGGAAGAGCTGAGAGGTTGGCTGTTGGAACAAGAAGCATGAATATGCGTTTTTCTCAATTCGGAGATTCATTCTGTGCCAAGCTGAGGGGGCGAGTATGGGTTTCTGTGTCAGAGTAGGGAATAGGGTTCCTCTAAGGAAATGTGAGTGACTAACACTGTGGAGGGGAGGGAACAGGCTGTTTTCCACTGACTCACCAGAGGAAACTGGCTCATTCCAGCCCCTCCCGGTCCCACTGACTCAAGATCCAGGAATGTACAACTGGATTGTGTCAGGGACAGTAGGGAAACATGAGAGCAGAGCTCTATGCACCGCCACAGCTTTCTGGGTCTCAAGGCAGGTTTATTAAGCATTGCGCAGCAGCTCAAAAGGGAGCGGTTTAGACGTAGGAATTTGTTTAGGAATGCAAGCACTCCTATCACCACCAACAACCCCCCCCCCCCCACCCACACCCTCATTTCCTACATTGCGGTATGGTCAAAACATTTCCTCCCTCCTCTCCTGAAGGACTCTGTGAGATACACTTGCGTAAGTCCTTATACACCCTCCCCCAGTTTGTCATGGCCTCAATACTGATAGCCAGCTGGATATTCAACATGGGGAGGCATCACTGCTAAACTTCACCCAAGCAGATTGCTGCTCTCTGAATACCCTGGGGGTTCTGAGGCCAATTAGCACAACATGGCAGAGGTCAGCCCAATAACACAGGCAATCGTGGGGGGAGGGAATGGTGACGTTGAAACCCTGATAACTCATTGACACTTTGTGGGTGGGGGGGCGGGCCTTAATCGACACTTTCACTTTTTTTTGTACATTCCAAAATTTGAATTCCCCCCCCCCCCCCCCGCCCATAGCTGGTGCAAATTAGAGGCTTCAAACTGCCAATGGGGCAAATTGCGAATTTGACTTTAGCAAAGTTAATTTTGGGTGGGAGGTGGGGGGCAGGAAAAGGTGGTGAATTATTGTAACAAAAGGAAAACAGCAGAGGCAGCGCAGTGGCTCAGTGGTTAGCACTGCTGCCTCACAACTGTGTGGAGTTTACACATTCTCCACGTGTCTGCGTGGGGTTTCCTCTGGATGTTCTAGTTTCCCGCCACAGTCCAAAGATGTGCAGTTTAGGTGGATTGACGGTGCTAAAATTATCCAGGGATGTGCAGGCTGGGGTGGGTCAGCCACAGGTAAGTGTGGGGTTTTGGGGATAGGGAAGGGGTCTGGGTCAGAGTTGGAGATTCAGTACAGGCTCAATGGGCCTAATGGCATCTGTCCACACTTTATAAATTCTATTCTACAAAACTGCTTTGTTAATATCTTGTCCTGTCTGATCTTGGCTTAAAAGGGTTTAGCTCTACAAAACAACACTGTTAAAGACCTCAGGGCAACTAATGTGCTGTTTGCCTCAAGAAGGAATATATTTCAAAATATCTCTGCACTTTAACTCCAGCCTGTTGGGCTGTGTTTTTAAGTTATGGGACTTCCTTCTAATATCTAACAAGTGTTTATATATTGCTCTAGTGCAGGAGCGTTAAAAAATAAAATTTGACACCAAGGACGTGTGACTCAAAAACAGAAAGTGCTGGAGAAACTCTACAATAATGGTAGTATCTGTAGCAAAAGATACAGAGCTAACATTTTGAGTCTGTCATGACCCTTCCTTAGTTTCAAAAAGTTAATTCTATTTCTCTGCAGATGCTGCTGACTTTCTGTTTTGTTTCGGATCCCAGCGATCCGCAGGAGAATCCCCACAATGTGGAAACAGGCCATTCAGCCCAACAAGCCCACACCAACCCTCCGAAAAGCATCCTATCCAGACCCATCCCCTTACCCTATCCCTGTAACCCTGCAATTCACGTGGTTAATGCACCATGTCGACACATCTCCTGAACACTATGGGCAATGCAGAATGGCTAATCCATCCAACTTGTACATCTTTGGACCCGTGGGAGGAAACCAGAGGACCTGGCAGAAACCCACGCAGACAGGGGGAGACTGTGCAAACTTCACCCTGACAGTCACCTGAGGGTGGAATTCAACCTGGGTGCCCGGCGCTGTGAGGCAGCAATGTGAACCATTGATCCACCATGCTGCCAACCACTGAGCCACCCTGCTTGGCTTTTATTTCACATAAGAAAATATTAGGACAGGTGACTTTGCTCTTTTAGGACTGAGGTATGGGATTTTTCTTTTCTCTCAGAGAGCTGTTGTCACTTTGGAACTCTGCCTCAGAAAGTGGCAGAAGCAAGGTCATCCAATGTTTTTAAGGCAAAAGTTAATAGTTTCTTGTCAGGCAGGAGAATCCAGGGTTATCAGGGATAGATGGGAATGTTGAATACAAAGGTTAGTCATGACCTTAATGAATGACAAAGCAGAAAGGAAAGACCAATGTGCTCCTAATTCATATGTACGTTCATGACCAAAAGCTTGGTCAGACAGGCTGGTTTTAAGAGATGTCTCGAAGTAGGAAAATGATAGAGAGGCAGAGAGGTACAGTTTGGGAATTCCAGAGCTTCCAGCCTCAATAACTCACAGGTAATGGTTTAATTAATCTGAGTCAACAGACACACCTCATAGTTCTCTCACTTACAGGATGCAGTCTCTGAAATGATTTCAAGTAATTTTACCTCTGCGGTGTGACTCAAAGTCAGTTAAAAGTGTCTTTGTGTGAACATTATTAGTGGCTAATTCTCTCTTTGTCACTTTGACCTCATGTCCCCTTTTCCTGTCAGTTTTATTTGGCGCAGTTTCCTTTCTCTCTTTTGTAACCTAGTGTTCCTCTGTGATTCCATCCCCTCCACTTAAGGATATTTCTTCAGTCTATTCCCCTCATGGCTCAGACCTGAGCTCAAATCTCCTGGGGCGCCTCTCTCTTCTGTCCTACGGGTAAACCAAATTTGCTCTCCGCGGATTTGCAGAAAGCTAGAACGTGTTTTCTTCAGGAAGCCAGACTAGCAGCACGGTGGCTCAGTGGCTAGCACTGCTGCCTCACAGCCTCAGGGCCCAAAGTTCGATCCCTGCCTTGGGCGATGTCTGTGTGGAGTTTGCACGTTCTCCCTGTGTCTGTGCGGGTTTTCTCCCACAGTCCAAAGATGTGCAGGTCAGGTGAATTGGCCGTGCTAAATTGCCCATCGTGATAGGTGTATTAGTCAGAAGGAGGGGGGGTTACTCGTCGGTGTGGACTTGTTGGGCTGAAGGGCCTGTTTCCACACTGTAGGGAATCTATTCTAGTTTTGGGTTAGAAGAGAAATGTTCTGTGCTCTTTATATACACTGCATGCTGAAGGGAAATTCGAGGGACCCCACACAAAGTCTTCACCCTTGGCGCTCAGCTCTCCTGAAGACACCATTCTCCATGGCCATCGGCTACCCCTAGGGTCACTTTGTCTAAGGGACCATTCCTCTATTGTGTGGGTAATGACCGCTAGAAGGCACTGGAACATCCAACATTCTCACCATCTCGGTGCCTCTCTTAAAGATGCTCTTTGGTCGGCCCGAAATGTGTTGGTCTTCCAGAGCAAGGAATTGGCCTCAACTGAATGCTGCAGACTGGGCCTATTCCAAGGTGCAGGGTTACACAGTAAGGGAGGCACCAAAACCCAGGGGAGCTGCTGCAAAGGTGCAGGAGGGAAAGACCGCGGTCTGAGATTTTTCTGCTGAAGTCCATTCAGTTATCTTACCTTCCCGATGCCTCAAATGCATGTAAATATAGTACTGTTCAAGCAAGAGATGCCTTTGGTTTTTTTTAGATAGAATATAGAACATAGAACATAGAACAATACAGCACAGAACAGGCCCTTCGGCCTACGATGTTGTGCCGAACATTTGTCCTAGCTTAAGCACCCATCCATGAACCTATCCAATTGCCACTTAAAGTTCGCCAATGATTCTGACTCTGCCACTCCCACAGGCAGCGCATTCCATGCCCCCACCACTCTCTGGGTAAAGAACCCACCCCTGACATCCCCCCTATACCTTCCACCCTTCACCTTAAATTTATGTCCCCTTGTAACACTCTATTGTACCCGGGGAAAAAGTTTCTGATTGTCTACTCTATCTATTCCCCTGATCATCTTATACACCTCTATCAAGTCACCCCTCATCCTTCTCCGTTCCAATGAGAAAAGGCCTAGCACGCTCAACCTATCCTTGTACGACCTATTCTCCATTCCAGGCAATATCCTGGTAAATCTTCTCTGCACCCTCTCCAAAGCTTCCACATCTTTCCTAAAGTGAGGCGACCAGAACTGCACACAGTACTCCAAATGTGGCCTAACCAAAGTCCTGTACAGCTGTAACATCACTTCACGACTCTTGAATTCAATCCCTCTGCTAATGAACGCTAATACACCATAGGTCTTCTTACAAGCTCTATCCACCTGAGTGGCAACTTTCAAATATCTATGAACATAGACCCCAAGATCCCTCTGCTCCTCCACCTTACTAAGAACCCTACCGTTAACCCTGTATTCCGCATTCTTATTTGTCTTTCCAAAATGGACAACCTCACACTTGGCAGGATTGTACTCCATCTGCCACTCCTCAGCCCAGCCCTCCTCACTATCCACAACTCCACCAATCTTTGTATCATCTGCAAATTTACTGACCCACCCTTCGACTCCCTCTTCCAAGTAATTAATAAAAATTACAAACAGCAGAGGACCCAGAACTGATCCCTGCAGAACTCCACTTGTAACTGGGCTCCAGGCTGAATATTTACCATCTACTACCACTCTCTGACTTCGTCCGGTTAGCCAGTTTTCTATCCAACTGGCCAAATTTCCCTCTATCCCATGCCTCCTGACTTTCCGCATAAGCCTACCATGGGGAACCTTATCAAATGCCTTACTAAAATCCATGTATACTACATCCACTGCTCTACCCTCATCCACATGCTTAGTCACCTCCTCAAAGAATTCAATAAGACTTGTAAGGCAAGACCTACCCTTCACAAATCCGTGCTGGCTGTCCCTAATCAAGCAGTGTCTTTCCAGATACTCATAAATCCTATCCCTCAGTACCCTTTCCAGTACTTTGCCTATCACCGAAGTAAGACTAACTGGCCTGTAATTCCCGGGGTTATCCCTATTCCCTTTTTTGAACAGGGCCACAACATTCGCCACTCTCCAGTCCCCTGGTACCACCCCTGTTGACAGTGTAGACGAAAAGATCATTGCCAACGGCTCTGCAATTTCCTCTCTTGCTTCCCACATAATCCTTGGATATATCCCGTCAGTCCCGGGGGACTTGTCTATCCTCAAGTTATTCAAAATGTCCAACACATCTTCCTTCCTAACAAGTATCTCCTCTAGCTTACCAGTCCATTTCACACTCTCCTCTTCAACAATACGGTCCCTCTCGTTTGTAAATACTGAAGAAAAGTACTCATTCAAGACCTCACTTATCTCTTCCGACTCAATACACAGTCTCCCACTATTGTCCTTGATTGGACCTACCCTTGTTCTCGTCATTCTCATGTTTCTCACATACACATAAAATGCCTTTGGGTTATCCTTGATCCTATCTGCCAAAGATTTTTCATGCCCTCTCTTAGCTCTCCTAATCCCTTTCTTCAGCTCCCTTCTGGCAATCCTGTATCCCTCCAATGCTCTGTCTGAACCTTGTTTCCTCAACCTTATGTAAGCTTCCTTCTTCCTCTTTACAAGACATTCAACCTCCCTCGTCAACCAAGGTTCCCTCACACGACCATCTCTTTCCTGCCTGACAGGTACATACATATCAAGGACACGTCGTATCTGTTCCTTGAAAAAGTTCCACATTTCCACGACATCCTTCCCTGACAGCCTATGCTCCCAACTTATGCTCCTCAGATCCAGCATCGTATTTACCCTTCCCCCAATTGTAAAACCTACCCTGTTGCACGCACCTATCTCTCTCCATAACCAAGGTGAAAGTCACAGAATTGTGGTCACCATCACCAAAATGTTCACCCACTAACAAGCCCATCATTTGTCCCGGTTCGTTACCAAGTACCAAATCCAATATGGCCTCCCCTCTGGTCGGGCAATCTACATACTGAGTTAGAAAAGCTTCCTGGACACACTGCACAAACACCGCCCCATCCAATCTACTTTATCTAAAGAGCTTCCAATCAATGTTTGGGAAGTTGAAATCACCCATGACTACTACCCTGTGGCTTCTGCACCTTTCCAAAATCTGTTTCCCAATCTGTTTCTCCACATCTCTGCTGCTATTGTGGGGCCCATAGTAAACACCCAACAAGGTGACTGCACCTTTCCTATTTCTGACTTCAGCCCATACTACCTCCAAAGGCAGATCCCCCTCGTTATACCATTTCTAAATAGCAACGCCACCCCCGCCCTCCTTTTTTACCACCCTCCCTAATCTTACTGAAACATCTGTAACCAGGAACCTCCAACAACCATTCCTGTCCCTCTTCTATCCACGTTTCCGTGATGGCCACAACATCGTAGTCCCAGGTACCGATCCACGCCTTAAGTTCACCCACCTTATTTCTGATACTCCTTGCAATGAAGTATACGCACTTGAGCCC
The DNA here is from genome assembly GCF_037043375.1 of Chiloscyllium plagiosum. NCBI lineage: Eukaryota > Metazoa > Chordata > Chondrichthyes > Orectolobiformes > Hemiscylliidae > Chiloscyllium > Chiloscyllium plagiosum. The sequence goes on along the minus strand of NW_028270184.1, from coordinate 5,216,840 downwards.
ATCTCTGTGTCCGCAAGTACTCCCTGTCAGTGCTACCTTCTCCACAGCCTCCCTACATTCTTGGACATCCTGAAAAACAGCTAGCCTACTTGCTGGACTACAAGTCCGGATCCCATCCCCCTGCCAAATTAGTTTAAACCCCCCCCAAAGCGTGCTAGCAAACCTACCCCCCAGGATATTGGTGCCCTTCTGGTTCAGGTGCAACCCGTCCTGCTTGTGCAGGTCCCACCTTCCCCAGAATGCAGTCCAATTGTCCAAACACCTGAAGCCCTCCCTCCTACACCATCCTTGCAGCCACGTGTTCAACTGCACTCTCTCCCTATTCCTTGCCTCACTGTCACGTGGCACCGGCAACAACCCAGAGATGGCGACTCTGTCCGTCCTAGGTTTTAGCTTCCAGCCTAACTCCCTGAGCTCCTGAATGACCTCCCCACCCCTCTTCCTACCTATGTCGTTGGTGCCAACGTGAACCACGACTTCTGGCTGCACACCCTCCCCCTTAAGGATTCTGAAGACACGGTCCGAGACGTCTCGGACCCTGGCACCCGGGAGGCAACAAACCATCCGAGAGTCTCACCCATGTCCACAGAACCGCCTGTCCGTCCCTCTAACTATAGAGTCTCCTATAACTAGCGCTCTCCTCCTCTCCCCCTTTCCCTTCTGAGCCTCAGAGCCGGACCTTGTGCCAGAGACCCGGTCACTGCAGCTTACCCCTGCTAGGCCGTCCCCCCCCAACAGTATCAAACTCCTTTGCTTATTTCCTTGATATACTGTAACAAACTGAACTGCATTTGCAACTATGTGTATATACAAAGTTATTTTTATGAATAAAATATATTTTTGAAATCAAAGAGCTCTCTTGCTTTTGAGCAAGGAAGGTAACTAATTCAAGTCTTGCTCCAGAGACCTGAGACTTACAGTGCAGCACAGTACGCCAAGGGACTGCTTCAGTGCTGGCCTTCAGATGAAACAGATCATTAAAAGCCAGTGTTCGGGGACATGAAGACTCATGAATTTTTTTTCTTTTATATCTCCTGGGTGAGGGAAGGGGCATGTGTGCAAAGCCTGAGTACAAAGAGGAGGAGCACTTTAGCTGTAAAGAATATTTCTCCAATCCACCCTGGATTGCTGTGGTCTGTTCTGGGTTCGACACTGCAGGAAGGAAATTGGCTTTGGAGGAAGGGACTGTGCAAATGTGGCAGAGTGTAACTGAAATATAAACTTAATTTGTATTCTCTGGACGAAAGCTAATGGGTCACCTAATTAATGACTTCAAAACGATAAAATATGTCAATAAAGTATACACTATTTCTTCTGGTAAACAAGGGGCAGCATCTTAAAAATATTTAGAGCTTGGAGTGAAATTAAGAACTATAGTTTTACATAAAGGATAGCAGAAATCTAAAACTTTCTCCCCTGAAAAGTTGGGGCTCGAGTGAAATTTTCAAAACTTAAATCAATACCCTACATGATATTAATGGGTTTTAATTAGGTAAAGATGTTAAGGGATATAGGGCAAGGCAAAATACTGGGTTGGGGTATGGAGCAGTCATTATTTGATTGAATGTGGGAAACAGCAAGGGATGTTTCCTGGTGACCTGACCAACATGCAAAACTCAGTCAACATTTCTAAAAAGAAGATTTCATGGTTATTAATCTCTTTGCTGTTCATGCCTGAACAAAGAAACATGATGTCAAAAAGTGTGGTGCTGGAAAAGCGCAGACAGTCAGGCAGCATCCGAGGAGCAGGAGAGTCGGTGTTTCGAGACAAACTCTTCATCATGGTGGCAACACATTCCATCCACTCGGACACCCCGTGCTGGTCTACTACCTGCTCTCGATCTCTCCATTTCCAACTGCCGCCTCTTCCAAACAAACATGATGTCAAATCTACTCAACCTGCATTCATCGGGACAGTTGCAAGATGTCAAATTTCAAAATAAGCAACAGTTTATGCTGCAAAAGAGAAAGGTGCTGATTGGTTCTGACAAGTTGAGGTTTTGCCTTGAAGAAGCGTTTGGGGGGAGCACCGTCCACCAAGCTGTTGTTTAATTCAAAGGAAAATGCAATTCCTGGACATGTCCTTCAGTTTTCTAAGAACACACAGATAATCTTGCATTGGTTGTAAATGTAATTTCTGGCGCATTTAGGATTGTTTGGCAAGTTTTGTCCGGTCACAGAATCACATCTAACATGTGGATGGCACGGTGGCTCAGTGGTTAGCACTGCTGCCGCACAGCATCAGAGTCCCAGGTTCAATTCCAGCCTTGGGCGACCGTCTGTGTGGAGTTTGCACATTCTCCCCGTGTCTGCGTGGGTTTCCTCCCACAGTCCAAAGATGTGCAGGTCAGGTGAAACGGCCACGCTAAATTGCCCGTAGTGTTAGGTGCATTAGTCAGAGGGAAATGGGTCTGGGCGGGTTACTCTTTAAAGGGTTGGCGTGGGCTGAAGGGCCTGTTCCCACACTGTAGGGGATCTAATCTAAAAAGTTAGACAACTATGTTCTGCATTTTGCAGGTATGGACTGTTTCACTATTGTAAACAGCCAAAGCACTGTTTGATAATCTTGATTTGGAGATGCCGGTGTTAGACTGGGGTGTACAAAGTTAAAAACTAGTGTTGTGTGATTTTTATCTTTGATAATCTTCCACTTGTTGGGATATACAGCTTACATTCCAGGCATAGGGAGAGGCTGAATAGGCTGGGGCTTTCTTCCCTGGAGCCTAAGAGGCTGAGTGGTGCCCTTACAGAGGTTTACAAAATCATGAGGGGCATGGATAGGATGAATAGCCAAGGTCTTTTTCCCCGGTGTAGGGGAGTCCAAAACTAGAGGGGCATAGGTTTAAGAGGAGAGGGGAAAGATTTAAAAGGGACCTAAGGGCAATTTTGTCACGCAGAGGATGGTGCGTGTATGGAATGAGCTGCCAGAGAAAATGGTGGAGGCTGGTACAATAGCAACATTCAATAAGCATCTGGATTACAAAGGATTTAGAGGAATATGGGCCAAATGTTGGCAAATAGGACTAGATTAATTTAGAATATTCAGTCAGCATGGACGAGTTGGACCGAAGGGTCTGTTTCCATGCAGTATAGCTCTATGACCTTTCTCATTTGTGTGATGAGCAGATTTTTTTTTTGTTTTATGGTAGCATTCATTAGAAAAATACCACTCTATGACTGTATGCTGCTCAATAACAGCATGAAACAGCTAGCCTCACCTGCTGCTCAAATGTTTGAGACATAATTTGAGATAGATTGAGCACTTTTCAGTCCGAGAGCGATGGCCTGAGACTCATTCATGAATTTGCACAATGCACAGTGAACAATTATCTGATCAGGGTAGCTATCCTGCAGAGTAGTTTTGATGTGCCCTAATTGAACAATGAGCTTAGGTCCAATTTACAAAGTTGCCAATAAGACCAAGCTTATACTCGGTAAAACTGTAGGACTTACAATGTGTGTATTGATTTGTGAAGGTAGGCTTTAAGTATACTATATACACTCAAATAGCTGGTGTTGCTCCGGAGTCATCATTAGACCCAGCTCTCATCCAGTTTCGTCAGTTTCCACAAGAAAAACATTTTCACTGGATGACTCTCTAACCTCCTACCCCTTGTCTACTTCTGTTGTGTGGACGATACATTTATTACATGTGTTGTGGTTCTGTTCGCCGAGCTGGAAGTTTTTGTTGCAAACGTTTCGTCCCCTGGCTAGGCGACATCATCAGTGCCTGGGAGCCTCCTGCGAAGCGCTTCTTTGATGTTTCCTCCGGTGTTTATAGTGGTCTGTCCCTGCCGCCTCCGGTTGTCAGTTTCAGCTGTCCGCTGTAGTGGTTGGTATATTGGGTCCAGGTCGATGTGTTTGTTGATGGAGTTTGTGGATGAATGCCATGCCTCTAGGAATTCCCTGGCTGTTCTCTGTCTGGCTTGCCCTATGATAGTAGTGTTGTCCCAGTCGAATTCATGTTGCTTGTTGTCTGCGTGTGTGGCTACTAAGGATAGCTGGTCGTGTCGTTTCGTGGCTAGTTGATGTTCATGTATGCGGATCGTTAGCTGTCTTCCTGTTTGTCCTATATAGTGTTTAGTGCAGTCCTTGCATGGTATTTTGTACACTACATTCGTCTTGCTCATGCTGGGTATCGGGTCCTTCATTCTGGTGAGTTGTTGTCTGAGCGTGGCTGTTGGTTTGTGTGCTGTTATGAGTCCTAGGGGTCGCAGTAGTCTGGCTGTCAGTTCCGAGATGCTCCTGATGTATGGTAGTGTGGCTAGTCCTTTTGGTTGTGGTATGTCCTTGTTCCATGGTCTTTCTCTTAGGCATCTGTTGATGAAGTTGCGGGGGTATTCATTTTTGGCGAATACATTGTATAGGTGTTCCTCTTCCTCTTTTTGCAGTTCTGGTGTACTGCAGTGTGTTGTGGCCCTTTTGAATAGTGTCCTGATGCAGCTTCGTTTGTGTGTGTTGGGGTGGTTGCTTTCATAGTTTAGGACTTGGTCTGTGTGAGTGGCTTTCCTGTATACCCTTGTAGTGAATTCTCCGTTCGGTGTTCTCTGTACCATCACGTCTAGGAATGGGAGTTGGCTATCCTTTTCTTCTTCTCTCGTGAATCGGATTCCTATCATAGGGCAAGCCAGACAGAGAACAGCCAGGGAATTCCTAGAGGCATGGCATTCATCCACAAACTCCATCAACAAACACATCGACCTGGACCCAATATACCAACCACTACAGCGGACAGCTGAAACTGACAACCGGAAGCGGCAGGGACAGACCACTATAAACACCGGAGGAAACATCAAAGAAGCGCTTCGCAGGAGGCTCCCAAGCACTGATGATGTCGCCTAGCCAGGGGACGAAACATTTGCAACAAAAACTTCCAGCTCGGCGAACAGAACCACAACAACGAGCACCCGAGCTACAAATCTTCGCACAAACTTTGAACAATTATTACATGTGTGTTTACATCTCAGCAGCATGGTGGCTCAGTGGTTAGCACTGCTGCCTCACAGCACCAGGGTCCCAGGTTTGATTCCAGCCTCGGCTGACTGACTGCCTGTGTGGTGTTTGCACGTTCTCCCCGTATCTGCGTGGGTTTTCTCTGGGTTTCCTCCCACAGTCCAAAGATGTGCAGGTCAGGTGAATCGTCCACGCTAAATTGCCCATAGGGCTAGGTGCGTTAGTCAGAGGGAAATGGGTCTGGGTGGGTTGCTCTTCGGAGGGTCGGTGTGGACTTGTTGGGCCGAAGGGCCTGTTTCCACACTGTAGGGAAACTAATCTAAGCTGCACCTCAGTATTTCCTTACCCACCCCAGTGGACTGTCTGCCATGCTGAATCTCACCTTTGAAATGCAACAAGTGAACAAGCTCACTTTGCTCATCATTCTTGGTAAGAAATCTTCTAATGGATTCTCTCCCACTGTCTACTGCAACAACACCTACAAGTTTCCCTTCAAATTACACACACACTATCCTGACTTTGAACTATTTTGGCCTTTCCTTCACTGTCACTAGGTCAGAAGCTGCAATTCCCTTCCCAATAGCACAGCCCGAGAGAGAGACAGAGAGAGAGACCCACCACCAGCCTCGCAAGCCACAATTAGAGATGGGGCAGTAAGTGCTGGGGTCTGGCAGCAGTGATCACATCCCATGGATTAACGGTGGCTCAGTGGTTAGCACTGCTGCCTCAGAGCGCCAGGTTTGATTCCACCTTTGGGTGAGTGTCTGTGTGGAGTTTGCACAATCTCCCAGTGTCTGCATGGTTTTCCTCTGGGTAATCTGGTTTTCTCCCACCTGTCTAAAGATGTGCAGGTCAGGTGAATTGGCCGTGCTAAATTGCCCATAGTGTCCAGGGATGTGCAGACTAGGTGGATTAGGCGTGGGTTTCAGGGATAGGAAAAGGTGACGGGTCTGAATGGGATACTCTTTGGATGGGCAGCGAGGACTTTAAGGATTGAATGGCATGCGTCCACACTGTAAGGTTTCTATGACTCTTAGGGTTCTAGTGAAGGCTATGGCCAAGGCAGCAGTAACAATCAATGGGTAAATGAAACAACTTCCAGAGAATTCTGGTCTCCTTCCTATCGGAAAGATGTTGTGAAACTTGAAAGGGTTCAGAAATGATTTACAAGGATGTTGCCAGGGTTGGAGGGTTTGAGCTACAGGGAGAGGCTGAACAGGCTGGGGCTGTTTTCCCTGGAGCGTCGGAGGCTGAGGGGTGACCTTATAGAGGGGGCATGGATAGGATAAATAGGCAAAGTCTTTTCCCTGGGGTCGGGGTATCCAGAACTAGAGGGGCATAGGTTTAGGGTGAGAGGGGAAAGATATAAAAGAGATCTAAGGGGCAACTTTTTCACGCAGAGGGTGGTACGTGTGTGGAATGAGCTGCCAGAGGAAGTGGTGGAGGCTGGTACAATTGCAACATTGAAGAGGCATTTGGATGGGTATATGAATAGGAAGGGTTTGGAGGGATATGGGCCGGGTGCTGGCAGGTGGGACTAGATTGGGTTGGGATATCTGGTCGGTATGGACGGGTTGGACCGAAGGGTCTGTTTCCATGTTGTAGATCTCTCTGACTCTATCTATGACTCTAAGTCCAGGCAATGCATCATTACTGTATTTGCCACACCTTGCTCAATACTGCATGTTGCATTGTGCTGCACTTCCACCCACTCTGACCGGCTGTGACAAAGTTATGACTTCCCAGAATAACAAAACCGCAAGTGAAATCACTCAGCATGGAAAGGGGAAAGCAGACAGACCAGTCTGTCAAAAAAGAACTCCATTGCTCCACATTCAGGAATAGTCATGCCCTCAGCGTGAAACACACTTGCAAACACACACAAACAACAGTGGGGAATAAAGAAAGGGGCGTGATGGATTGGGGTCCTCAGACATTTCACATCCACCCTGCATAAAACAAAGGGGATTTCGATTTCTATAGAATTGAACTGGAGTGAATGATTTATTGTCAGTTGTTTTTTTTTACGGTGAATAATACAGTGAGATACAGTGAAAAGCTTCACTGTAGCCAAAATCTGCCATCATTTTGATTAGTTCAAGAATAAAAAGATTGAAATGAAAGAGTCTACCTTTGTTTCGGCACCTCCGCCATGAGCCCTAAGCTGGTTCAGCTCAGCAACAATACCTGCACCGGGCCCCACCACTCTTTAAGCACCCTCTCTGCGCTGCTGGGCCCACCTCACCACCGCTGATGCCAGGCCCTGTGTTGAACCCACACTCACCCCACAACCAGGAGCCCCCAGCTCCATTGCCACCACCTCCTCGCTGGTAACCAGGAGCCCCCAGCTCTGGGCTCATCGTGACCGTAACCAAGAATCCTTGGCTTCTCTGACGCCTCGATGACACCAGGGGTCTTCACTTTGGGTCCAATATAGCACCTTAGGCTGTCGCAAAGTGCTCTAGTCAATTATGAATTGGAGATGCCGGTGTTGGACTGGGGTGTATAAAGTTAAAAATCACATAACGCCAGGTTATAGTCCAACAGGTTTAATTGGAAGCACACTAGCTTTCGGAGCGACGCTCCTTCATCAGGTGATTGTGGAGGGCTCGATCGTAACACAGAATTTATAGCAAAAATTTACAGTGCGATGTAACTGAAATTATACATTGAAACATTGATTGCCTGTTAAGCCTTTCATCTGTTAGAATACCGTGATAGTTTCATTTCTTTCATGTGTAAATCACAAACCCTTTTTTTAAAAGTTGCATTCTCGGGTTAGCTGTTAACAATGGTGATAGCTAGACAATGTGTTGAAGGTGTTAGCCCCCTGTGTTCTCTGTCTATGACCTGATGTTTAGATTGATTCTAATCTAAAAAGTGAGGTAACAGAGTTTTACATAAATTCATGCAGTTTTTGAGCTCAGAGTTCTACATGAATGTATGCAGTTTTTGAGCATAGTGCAATGTAACTCTGCAAGTACAAATTCACCCCATAAAATATATGTGTGCATGTGGGTCTTTGTCTGTCTGTGTGTGTGTGTTTGTCTGGGGTGGGGGTTGTGAGTGTGAAAAAGTGTGTGCATGGGTGTGTGTTTGTGGGTGTGTAGTGAGTGCAGAGTGTCTTAAGTCTGTGAGGGGGTGCATGTGTGAATGTGGGAATGTGTGTGTCTATAAGGGTGTGTGTGGGTGTCTGTGTGTACCTGTGTCCGTGTGTATGTGAGAGTGTGTGTGTGTAGGAATATCCGTGTGTGTGTGTAGTGTGTGTAGACAGAGAACATAGGGGGCTAACACCTTCAACATATTGTCTAGCTATCACCATTGTTAACAGCTAACCCGAGAATGCAACTTTTATAAAAAGTTTTGTGATTTAGACATGAAAGAAGTGAAACTATCACTGTATTCTAACAGATGAAAGGCTTAACAGACAATCAATGTTTCTATGTATAATTTCAGTTACATCGCACTGTAAGTTTTTGCTATAAATTCTGTGTTACGATCGAGCCCTCCACAATCACCTGATGAAGGAGCATCGCTCCGAAAGCTAATGTGCTTCCAATTAAACCTGTTGGACTATAACCTGGTGTTGTGTGATTTTTAACCCAGTCAATTAAGTACTTATCAAGTGCAGTAATAGTTAAATAGGAGCAGCACTGTAAGATCCCACAAAGAACAACAAAATAAACTGAATAAACAATAAACATTATGCATGATAAATTTTAGTTGATACTCCCTCATCCTTCTTCCAATAGCGGCCTTAATATAACCTGGTGTTGTGTGATTTTTAACTTTGTCCACCCCAGCCCAACACCGGCACCTCCACATCTTAATATTTATTTAATACTCACCTAAGATGGCAGAAGGGGTCTTGATTTATCATCGTATCCAAACGATGACTCCTCAGCACTGTTGCTGTAAGTGTCAGCTCAGCTTTTGTGCTCAAGGCTCTGGAGTGGAACAATGGCCTCAGCCTCAAAGTCCAGAGATCCACAGCTAACAGCAAAATGTGTCCGAACTTGTCCCTGCAGTCTGCTTGACACTATTTATATGTTCTGCCATTGGGATTAAACTGCCCCTTCTTGTGTCTTTGTGGTCAGAGTTGAACATGATACTCAATGCATGGTCTGTGGGTCAACCACTTTGTGTTACTGAATGTTACTGTGTGATTCTGAGCTGTGCAGCCCATACTAATTTTTAAAGGCTTGGCTCCTGCCAAACCTGTCACTGTTGGGGGGGGGGCAGGGGGGGTTTAGCTTTTTTTATTTTCTTGCATATTTGAGCTCAAGCTGATGAAAAGAGAGGAAACCGAACGCTGAAACATCCAATAGGATAAAAAGGAATAAAAGTTTTGAATGCTCTAGCCGCAAAAGCCACAAAAGAATCATAGAATCACTACAGAGTAGAAGCAGTCCATTCAGCCCATCGAATCCACACCAACCCTCTGCAGAGCATTCCATCCAAACCCACTTCCTGCATTTCCATGGCTAATCCACCTAGTCTGCGCACCCCTGGACATTATGGGTAATTTAGCATGGTCAATCCACCCTAACCTGCACATCTTTGGACTGGGTGGGGCAACCAAAGCACTCAGGAGACACTCATGCAGACACGGGGAGAATGTGCAAACTCCACACACTGATGACCGGTCTCATTCTTGTGAGGAACTCAAGGGAGGTTTCAGAGTTTTGCAGGGTGTGGATTTGTGGTGCAGGATATCACCAACTTTGAAAACAACAGGACAGCAGGTGAGGAAAATCAGAAGTGGTGGGTAAGGTTTTCTTAAAATTCGTTCACAGTTTCTGATTGTCCCTGATTAAGCTGAGCACTTTTTGCCTACTCCGAATAGCCATTTGAGAAGGTCACAGTGAGTTACCTTGTGGAATCCCTGTAGTCCTTGAGGTGTAAGTAGACCTTCAGGCTGAAGTACTGGCAATTTCTGCTGGTACCATCTTTGAAACCCAGCTTTGCACCTGACAAGCACCAGCAGACCACAGCTGCTCTGCATGGTTCATATTATTTGCCTAGAACATGTTGCACAGAGAGTAATTGGTACCCCACTTTGCCAATGGGCGTCGGGACAGGGTGAGGTGCCTCTGGAATGTGGTCTGACATGTCATTGAGTGGTGAAGGTCTGGCAGAACAAGCCGCAAGCCAGATTCCCCAGATGGTTATGATTTTCACACTGGGGATTGTCTCTGTCTAATTTCTAGCCAGTGGGTGGGAGAATAGGGAAATTCATATCAAAGAGGGTGAGATGAGGTATTGGTGCTACTTTACGCTAATGCATACAAATGAACCTCTTGTTGCTCACTGGCGAGAATCCCGCTTTGCCAATTCAACCTTGGTTGGACTGTCTGGCCTTGGTGGCAGGCAGCTCACTCTCACTCCTCAGCCCAATGCAGTCCTCCCAACATTCTCCCCAGTGTTTCAAGTTGTTCAGTGGCTGGGAAAATTCAGCCCATTGTTTTAGCAAAGGGGACAATTTGCTTGATGGTGGTCACTTTGATGACAATTTCCAAATTGCACAAAACCTACTATTTCTGCCTTTCAACAGACGTGAACTCACCAGTGATGGAAGAAAAAGCATTAGAAGCAACCTCTGCAAAACAAAAGCACACTACAAAATGCGTTGCCAAACTGGGGTGAAGTATTCAGTGGGAGCCTATTCAACCCATCATGCCTGTGCTGGCACTTTGAAAGAGCAATGCAATCGACTTAGACAGTGTGGAAACAGGCCTTTCAGCCCAGCCAGTCCACACTGACCCTCCGAAGAGTAACCCACCCAGACCCAGTTCCCTCTGAGGAGAAAGTGAGGTCTGCAGATGCTGGAGATCAGAGATGGAAATGTGTTGCTGGAAAAGCGCAGCAGGTCAGGCAGCATCTAGGGAACAGGAGAATCGACATTTCGGGCATTAGCCTGAAGAAGGGCTAATGCCCGAAACGTCGATTCTCCTGTTCCCTAGATGCTGCCTGACCTGCTGCGCTTTTCCAGCAACACATTTCCATCCCAGTTCCCTCTGACTAATGCATGCTACACTACGGGCAATTTACCATGGCCAATTGTATGCACACCTTTGGGACTGTGGGAGGAAACCGGAGCACCCGAAGGAAACCCACGCAGACACGGGGAGAATGTGCAAACTCCACACAGACGGTCACCTGAGGCTGGAATCGAAACTGGGACCCTGGTGCTGTGAGGCAGCAGTGCCAACCACTGAGCCACCGTGCCACCCAATTACTCTCACTTCTCCCACATGGTTCGGAGATGCCGATGTTGAACTGGGGTGTACAAAGTTAAAAATAACTCAACACCAGGTTATAGTCCAACAGGTTTAATTGGAAGCACTAGCTTTCAGAGCGACTACCATCTGATGAAGGAGCGTCGCTCCGAAAGCTAGTGCTTCCAATTAAACCTGTTGGACTATAACCTGGTGTTGTGTGATTTTTAACTTTGTTCCACACGGTAAGTTTTCCCTTTTTAAGCTTCCTATTGAAGGTTCATTTTGAATCTGCTTTCAGGCAGCGCATTCCAGATCACACAACTTGCTGCACAAAAAAAAACCCTTCTCTCTCTTTCGGTTCTTTGCCAATTATCCTAAATATGTCTCCTTTATGCCAGAGGAAATAGTTTTTCCTCATTGACTCAAAACTATTATGAATCTGGATCAACTATATCTCCCCTGAATGTTTTCTGCTCTGAAGGAGAACAATCCCAGAGCATCTAACCTCATAATCAACACATAAATGAAATCTCCTTATCATCCTCCTAACGATTACTGTAAATCTCTGTCCTCTGCTTGCCAGTGAAACATAGAAGAGGGCAATAAAGGTGTCATTTAAAGCAAAGCACTGAGGACATTGGAGATCTGAAATTCAAACAGAAAGTGCTGGAGAAAATCAGCAGGTCTGGCAGGAACTGTGCAGAGAGAAATAAAGTTAATATTTCGAGCCCAATTACTCTTCTTTGGAACTCAGGGAAATGATAAGTAAAGACCATAAGACATATGAGTGGACGTAAGACCTATCGGCCCATCAAGTCCGCACCGCCATTTGATCATGGCTGATGGGCATTTCCAAGGAGGTGCACAGAGTAAAAGAGACCGACGTCATATTGGAAAGAATAGAAAAGTTACATAAATCTGTGCGAAAGCAAACCGTTCGGCCCATCACGTCCACACCGATCCTCTGAAGAGCTCCCACGCAGACCCACCCCATCCCTGTATAACCCTGCATTTCCCATGGCTAATCCACCTAACCTATACATCCATGACAATACGGCCAATCCTCCTAACCTGCACATCTTTAGACTGTGGGAGGAAGCTCAAGCATTTGGAGAAAATCCACGCAGATGCAGGGAGAATGTACAAACTCCACACAGAGAGTCGCCCAAGGGTGCAATTGAACCCGGGTCCCTGGTACTGTGAGGCAACAATGCTAACCACTGAGTCAAGGTGGCATTACTGGAAGAGATTTGGCTGTGAATTTAACACAATGTCAACACCAAAGGTGTCATGGCAGTCAGCTGTCTTCCACCAGCAACCTTTCCGTGAGATACAGGGTGGCATGGTGGCTCAGTGGTTAGCACTGCAGCCTCACAGCACCAGGGACCCAGGTTCAATTCCAGCCTCAGGCAACTGTCTGTTTGCACATTCTCCCCGTGTCTGCGTGGGTTTCCTCCGGGTGCACCAGTTTCTTTAGAATACATTTGCATGTTAAGTTATTTGTGGCTTGGCTACTGGGGCGCCCTCCCAAGCCCACTTTGAGGATCGTTCTCCTTCAGAGCAGAAAACATTAAGGGGAGATATACTTGGTCCAGAAGTTTTGAGTCAATGAGGAAAAACTATTTCCCCTGGCATAAAGGAGATGGCGGCAGAGCCAATCAGTCAGTAACCAAAGGATCGAAGCTTAGACCCTGAGGTCTTCTGCGGACCATCTTCAGATGAGTCTACAGGCCTTCGTTAAACGGGCAACACCTATTTGGTCTTCCTTGGCAAGTCCCTTTTTTTTTTCTGTCTGGTAATGATCCTCTACTATCTCTCTGTCATGGCATACACATGGGAGGCATCATTACTGTCAGTCAGCTGTTTGTGACAATATTCCACAGGCAGTTCTGACAGGTCCTCTGCAGTACTTCTTTGTCGGTGATGCTGTCTCCTCACATGTTGCCTGGATTTAGATTGGATTTGATTCCCTACAGGGTGGAAACAGGCCCTTCGGCCCAACAAGCCCAGACCGACCCTCCGAAGAGTAACCCACCCAGACCCATTTCCCTCTGACTAATGCACCTAACACTACGGGCAATTTAACACACCAGCATTGGATTTTCAAGTTATGAAGCAAGAGGTGACTTGAGGAAATGGAATCACATGGTGGTGTTCAAAATTCTGAAAGACTAGATTCTCTACAGTATGGAAACAGGCCCTTCGGCCCAACCAGTCCACACCGACCCTCTGAAGAGCAACCCACCTAGACCCATTTCCCTCTGACTAACACTATGGGGCAATTTAGCATGGCCAATTCACCCGACCTGCACATCTTTGGACTGTGGGTCCAAATCAGTATTCCAGAGAGACCATTCCCTCCCAATCAGTGTTCCAGAGAGACCATTCCATCCGCGACTCCCTCATCAGATCCACGCCCCCACCCCCCACCCCCAACCAGCCCATACCCCACTCCTGACACTTTCCCCTGCCACCACAGGAAGTGGACGGCCTGTGCACACACCCTCCCCTCACCTCCATCCACGGCCCCAAGAGATCCTTCCACATCCAGCAGAAGTTTACCTGCGCCTCCACCAATGTCGCCCACTGTCTCCGTTGCACCCAATGTGGTCTCCTTTACATCGTGGATAAATCGTTTCAGAGGACACCGCATCAACCAACCCCCCCCCCCCCATGGCTGAACACTTCAACTCCCCCTCCCACTCCGACATGGACATGCAGGTCCTGGGCCTTCTGCATCGTCAAACCCGAGCCACCCGACACCCGGAGGAAGAGCCCCCAGCTTCCGTGTTGGGACCCTGCAACCACACGGGATTAATGTGAATCTCACCCCCAGTTTCCTCAGTTCCCTTCCCCCACATTATCCCAGTCCCAAGCCTCAAACTTGGCACCGCCCTCTTGACCTGTCTATCGCCTTTCCCATCTATCTGCTCTATCCTGCTCTCCAACCTATCACCTTCTCCCCCAGCTTCATCTACCCATCGCATTCTCAGTTACCTTCCTCCCTCCCATTTGTATCTCAACCCCCCCCCCCGGCCCACAAGTCTCATTCGTGATTAAGGGCTTATGCTCAAAATGTTGATTCGCCTGCTCCTCGGATGCTACCTGACCGGCTTTTCCAGCACCACGCTCTTCAACTCCTGTACTCAGTAGTCTGACCAATAAAAGAAAGCATACCAAATGCCTTCTTCACTATCCTATCTACCTGCGACTCTAATTTCAAGGAGCTATGAACCTGCACTCCAAGGTCTCTTTGTTCAGCAACACTCCCTAGGTCCTAACCATTAAGTGCATAAGTCCTGCTAAGATTTGCTTTCCCAAAATGCAGCACCTCACATTTATCTGAATTAAACACCATTTGCCACTTCTCAGCCCATTGGCCCATCTGGTCAAGATCATGTTGTAATCTGAGGTCACTGTCTTCGCTATCCACTACACCTGCAAATCTACTAACTAAACCTCTTGTGTTCACATCCAAATCATTTATGTAAATGATGAAAAGTAGTTGACCTAGCACCGATCCTTGTGGCACTCCACTGGCCACAGGCCTCCAGTCTGAAAAACAACCCTCCACCACCATCTGATTTCTGTATCCAAATGGTTAGTTCTCCCTGTATTCCAAGAGATCTAACCTTGCCAGCCAGTCTCCCATGGGGAACCTTGTCAAACACCTTACTGAAGACCATATAGATCATGTCCACCGCTCTGCCCTCATCAATCCTCTTTGTTACTTCCTCAAAAAACCCAATCAAGCTCATGAGGCATTTTCTCCCATGCACAAAGCCATGTTGACTATCCCTAATCAGTCCTTGCCTTTCCAAATACATGTAAATCCTGTTCCTCGGGATTCCCTCCAACAACTTGTCCAACACTGAGGTCAGGCTCACCGGTCTATAGTTCCTTGGCTTTTCCTTACCATCTTCCTTAAACAGTGACACCACGTTTGCCAACCTCCAGTCTTCCGGCACCTCACCCGTGACTATCGATGATACAAATATCTCAGTAAGGGGCCCAGCAATCACTTCTCTGGCTTCCCACAGAGTTCTCGGGTACACCTGATCAGGTTGCAGGCAGGGCATTCCATGTCCTTGCTACTCTCAGGAAGGTCAGATCAGCCATCGAATGGCAGAGCAGGCTCAAGGGATGGAATGGCCTGCTCCTACTCCCTACGGATCTGTCTGGCACACGTCAAGTGCAAGTTCCACTGGCCTTTTTTATTGTTAAACCCTTCAGGGCAATGAAGTAACTTTCTTCCCCCGCTGAGCGTTGAAGATGCCACTTGCAGTTGTCAGTTGGAAACACTGCAGTCAACTGGGGCACAGCAAGCTGCCAAGGACAGCAACTGGATCGCCTGTCCCTTTTTAGTGATGCTAGCTGAAGGAAGTAAATGTTTGGAGAATAACTGTCCTCCACTCCCTTCTTCCAATAGATTCTGTGGGATCTTTCCATTCATGCTGTCTTGAGGGTGTGGGCCCAAACTATCTTGGCCTTTATGTGCAAACACAGCTCTCTTAAGCTGGGTTGGGGATCTTCCTTGTTTCCCTACTTTGTATTGTTTCCCCAGATTTTACAACCCACTCCCGACTCCCACCAGGTGAGGAACCCCTAATCTTGATACACAACTTCCACTCCCCTGTCAAATACACCCACCGGCACCGCGAAGGAATTCTGTGAATTGCTGTTTTGCCTGTTCGGAAGGCAGGATGTTGTTGTGGGCAAGAGCAAAGCTACACCCGAAACCCAGAGGAAGGCCAGTTTTAACAGTGTCATCACTCATTACCCACATTGAGGAGACACACACACACTCACTCACTCACTCACATACACACCCTCACACACTCATACGCATCCACTCATACACACACTCACTCACTCACACATACACACCCTCACACACTCATACACATCCACTCATACACACACATACACACCCTCACACACTCATACACATCCACTCATACACACACTCACTCACTCACACAGACACATACTCACACACACACACACACACACACAGTCACACACATGGACACACTCTCACACACACACTCACTTTTACACACACACTCACTTACATACACACACACGCGTGCGCACACTCTCACACACACACTCTCACACATATACTCACTCATTCACTCTCGTTGGCTAAACTGAAGTGATGAATGAAAATAGTTCTACCTGGGGAAGACATTAACCAATGGGCTTTCACAATAATTAATTTATTTACATATTACATGTATATAATATTTTTGATCTTGATGCAAACAAATAGTTACAGAGTCAGCTGAGCTAAGGAAAGTATTAACTTTGTTTAAGAAATATCTTACAGTGGCTTCATCTTGCCACAAAGCTGCGAGAGAAAGCAAGGTCATATGATATTGCACCACTTTCTGCGATGATATACAGTGTATGTTTTTTCTTAAAAATAGAATCCCTACAGTGTGGAAACAAACCATTCAGCTGATTGAGTTCACACCAACCCTCTGAAGAGCATACCACTCAAACCAGAGGTTTGGAGAGGCCGGTGTTGGACTGGGGTATACAAAGTTAAAAATCACACAACACCAGGTTATAGTCCAGGGGGGATTTGATAGAGACATACAAGATGATCAGAGGATTAGATAGGGTAGACAGTAAAAGTATTTTTCCTCGGATGATGAGATCAGCTTGTATGAGGGGGCATAACTACAAATTGAGGGGTGATAGATTTAAGACAGAGGTCAGAGGCAGGTTCTTTACACAGAGAGTGGTAAGGGTGTGGAATGCCCTACCTGCTAATGTAGTCAACTCAGCCGCATTAGGGAGATTTAAACAATTCTTAGATAAGCACATGGATGATGATGGGATAGTGTAGGGGGACGAGCTGAGAATAGTTCACAGGTCGGCGCAACATTGAGGGCCAAAGGGCCTGTATTGTTCTATGTTCTGTGTTCTAATCCCTCTACCCTATCCCAGCATTTACCATGGCCAATCACCAAACCTGCACAATTTGGGACAATTTAGCATGTCCAATCACTTAGCCTGCACATCTTTGGACTGTGTGAGGAAACCAGGGCACCCAAGGAAACTCACACAGACACAGGGAGGCTGTGCAAACTCCTCACAGGTGGTTGCCTCAAGGATGGAGTTGAACCTGGGTCCCTGGCGCTATGAAGCACCAGTATTAACCACTGAGCCACTGTGCCACATTAACTTATGACGTAGTCAAATGTATCCTTTTAACAAACACACTGTGAATTGCTAATGATATGGGACAGTTTGACAGTAATGCCAGTATATTCATGGGTGAACTGTGGGCACAGGTGCCAAGTAGATCAAATGGGCATCTTCTGAGATTTGGGCGAATGATGCTTGTCAGGTATGATGGATGGCATTTAATGTGGTGAAGGCAACAGTAAATATTAGTAGAGCATGCAAGACTTCTATAAGTAATGGATTTAGGTGCGATCATTGATCAGACTGAGGCTGTGGGTATCTGCGTGGAGTTGCTATTAATAAGACCAAGTGGATGTGGTGGGAGGGCATGACAAAACAGAAATGGTCCAGATTAAATAGTGAAGACATTTCTGGAGTCTGGCTTTGATCAACAAAGAATACAGATTAGTTAGAAAGAGTCAAATGATGAAGGGGCTCAGGGTGAATCTGGCCTTGGGAGATCAACTTATGAAAACAGCCTCATGCAATTGAACTAATTTTTATTGGTTAGGAAAAGGAGTGACGGGTGCCACAGGACATGACCTGTTCCTTCACAATAATGGTCAGGAAAGATACAAATTTAAGCCATCAGCAAGAAACTAGAGGTGTGAGCTGAACAAAGCTTGGGGTGGTGAACCTACGCAATGGTTCAATAAATTACTCAGGTTCAGGTTTGAAATGATCCAGAACAGTACTGAGAATCCAGTGTGTAGAAAGCATGGAAACTTTGTGACACACAAAGAGGCCGTTCACTTTACCTTATTTTGGTTAAAGTGTCACTTCATGTTTCACAGTGGGTCGCTCTGGACGGGGCTTAGTGAGTTTTTGTTTTGAGTCGCGGTCCAAATTCAGCCCAGGGTAGAAACCTACGGGGTCTGTGGGCGATGGCGAGAGATCTGGGAGAATAATCTGGGTCAAAATCCTGGAATTCCCTCCCGAATGGAATTGTGGGTCAAGCCACAGCAGGTAGAATGCAGAGGTTCAGGGAGGCAGCTCACCCCCACTTTCTCAAGGGCAACTGGGACGTTGTAATAAATGCTCACCAGCCAGCAACGCAACACAAAGTGGGAAAGGAAACTAATCACGAGAGACGTTGGGCAAACCCTTTCTCAACGTCGGGAACAACAAGTCACATTTTCCAACAGAGTTTCAGACGAAAAGACAAGATTCCCACTAGAAGTGAGGTGTCTATTCATGGGGATTTTTTGCTCATTATCACCCGTACTAACACTTGAATTTCACCTCATTAATACGCAGGCTCCTATTCTACAATGCACTGGATAGAAACTAGATCTGGTGTCAAAGTCAGAATGAATACTTGCGCCTCTGGATCCGTCATCTTGAACATCTAGCTCAAACGCCTCAGGGCATATAAACAGCTGATCAGCTGGTTAGGCAGCATCTGTGGAGAGTGATGGAACTCAACCCGCTTGTGGTTTTTTTCTAAGCATTTTCTAGCCCAAATGCAAGACTTTTCTTATGGTGGGAAGAAATGAAAATGTGTGACTCAGTGCATATTAACAGATTTACTGATCCATATACCGAAGCATGCGAGAAAGAGACAGAGGAGGTACCAGACTTGACTAACGCTGTCTATTTGACTTGGCGTTACCTCAGACACTGCTCTGTGAAGCAGCACCTGCGGCCTTGAAGCTGCCACTGAAATTGTTCACTGCTGGGTGTGGCTGAGTTAACCCCAGACTACCCTCTCGATCAACACTTCTCCTGTTCTAAACTCCAATAAATCACTACTTCCTGATTTGCCACATCTCTCTAGGTCACACCGGCTGTTGAGCAGTCCCTAAAATCACCCCTCTGATCACAAGGAACCGGCAAATGTACTGAGGGGTGGCCACTGTTGTACATGGAGCTGCATGTGACAGCTAAGTGAAGGTTAAGACTAAACCAGATGCCATTTGTGAGAGGGGCCAATCCACCCAGAACACCTTGCAAACCCAAGGGATCATGGTTGAGTAATCAAGTACCACATTCGGTCTGATGAGTCTGTGCTAATTTTAACCAGTCTCGCAGTTGGGAGGTACCACTGTTGGCATTCAACATATTTAATAGAAAGACAGAGTTGCATTTATTTAACATTATCTTAAGATGCCCAAGGTACCAGCTGAGAGGAAGCTACACTTCCAAGTTGCCATCTTTCAGATGAGATGTCAAACTGAGGCCCCATCTGCCCGTTTAAGTGGCATGTTCTTGACGGAGAGCAGGAAATCTTGGCAAACATTCATCCTTCTATTAACATTACTAACAGAGGTTATCTGGTCAATTATCATATCGCCAGTTGTGGGATCCTCCCATGCACAAGAAAGCTGATTTGTTGCCGAAGTTGCAACAAAGGCTACACTTAAAAACAGATTTCATGAAAAGCACTTTAAGACATTCGGAGGTTGTGAAAATTGCTGCAGAAATGCTACATCTCTCCTCTGAATGGTAGAAGCATTGTCCTGTGAGCTCTCCCCATGTGCCTCTGACAATCAAGAGTCCCTGTGACAACCAATCAGCATGCTTTTCTCATACAGAACAAAAATGTTGCTCCCTTTTCCATTATTTGGAGACGCCGGTGTTGGACAAAGTTAAAAATCACACAACTTCAGGTTATAGTCCAACAGGTTTATTTGGAAGCCACTGGTATTTTTGTGAACTGTCCTGCAGAGTGCAAGACAAAATCTTCAACAAAATGTGTTTTGTCAGCTATATTTATCCCTTCCCTCAGCAAGATACACTTGGCACTGAACCAAGAAGCAGAATTGTCCTTGTTGAATGTGTACACCCCCTGGCCCTGAGGCATGTGCAGCAATCCCCCGATGACTCAAAACTTAGAAGGTCACCAAAGAGCAGGGTTCAGACATAGTCTCCTGCCCAAGATGGGAAAGGAACTGGGATCACTGACAGACAGAGTAAACTAAAAAAAAACTTACAAAATGGAAGAAACGTAACCTCACCTGTGGAATCTGTATCATCGGATGCCAAAATCATTGTTTAACAGGTTGCACAACTGCATTAAAATAGCACAGACACCAAACTATGTGGATGTCTTAACAGTCAATTAAGCCTGTTCACATGATTACCCATTACTATCTGGTATTCTGAGGCAGCATTAAACTGTTGCCTCACCTCAAGAAGATATATTGGCCTTGCAGTGCAGGTTCACCAGAATGATATCTGGGCTAAAAAGATTACATTTTGCGGACCTGTTGCATAGACTTAAGGTTCCTATAGCACAGAGATCGTCCTTCGGCCCAAACTGATCCATGCTGACCAAAATGTCCATCCACGATCATCCCATTTCCCTGCACTTGGCCCATATCCTTCTAAACCTTTCCTATCCATATATTTGTCCAAATGTCTTTTAGATGTTGTTCATGTGCCCACCACAACCACTTCCACTGGCAAATCATTCCATATGGGTGTCACTCTTTGTATAAAAAAGTCGCCCCTCAGATTCCCTTTTATTCTTTCCCCTTTAACCTTAAACTGATGCCCTCTCATCCTCGATTCCCCAACCCTGGGAAATAGACCGGTGGCATTCACCCTATCCGAGCCTCTCATGACTACACTTTCGGAGGACCATGCACTTGCACTCCAAGATTCCTCAGTTCCACTACACGCCCTCAAGGGTCTACCATTCACCATGATCCTACCTTGAGTTGACTTTCCAAAGTGCAAGACCTCGCACTTGTCTGTATTAAACTCCATTTGCCATCTCTCGGCCCACTTCCCCAGCTGATCAAGGTGCTGCTGCAATTGCTGACAACCTTCCTCACTGTCCACGATACCGCCTATTTTCGTGTAATCATTGATTTGGATGACAAATGGTAATGGGCCCAGCACTGACTCCTGAGGCACACCAGTAATCACAAGCCTCCAGTCCAACAAGCATCCTTCCACCATTACTTCCTACCATCAAGCCAATTATTTATTGATTTGCCATTTCCCCCTGGGTTCCATGTGATCTAATCTTACAGAGCAACCTACCATGTGGAACCTTACCAAAGGCCTTACTGAAATCCATATAGAGTATGTCTACTGCCCTGCCCTCATCAACCTGCCTGGTCACTCCATCAAAGAACTCCAACAAATCTGTGAAGCACGATCTCCCACGCACAAAGTCATGCTGACTACTCCTAATCAAACCCTGTCTTACCAAGTGCATGTATATCTTATCTCTCAGAATCTTCTCAAGTAACTTACCTACCACAGGTGTCAGGTGTACTGGTCTATATTTCCCAGTTTTTTTCTTTGCGGCCCTTCTTGAATAAGGGCACAATATTCACTACCCTCCAGTATTCCGAGACCTCACCCGTGGCTAACAGTGGTGCACTCACTTGTGCTGATGCAAAACATTAACTCTTTCTTTCTCCACGGATGCTGCCAGATCTGCTGAGTTTCTCCAGTGCTTTCTGTATTTATTTCAGATCTCCAGCATCAGCAGTATTTTGCTTTTATTGTATAGACTAGACTTGCATCTTGCAAACTCCAGAAAATTAACGGACAATCTAACTGGGATGTTCAAGATGGCTAAAAGAATTGACGGGTATGATAAGATTAAATGGTTTCTTCTGGGAGGGGGTTAAGGGTGACTCATACCCTTAACTAAGGAGACATGGCCTTTAAATTAGAATTAGCCCATTTAAGTGATGTCAAGAGCACATCTCAGAAAATCTGGAACTATTTCTGCAAAAAGCTGTCAAGGATGAGGGTCAATTGAAAATTTCAAAACTGAGATAGTTGGTTTTCAATGAATCAGGGGCTTAAGGATTGTGGTTTCAAGGTGGGTGGATGCAGTTAATACGTAGATCTGCCATGATCTTACTGAATGACAGAACAGGTTCAATGTGGCTGAACGAGCACCTTCCTGTTCCTTCTAACTTGCGTTTCCCTGACAGATATTACCTGAGCTGCTGAGCGTTCCAACGTTTTTTGTTCCTTTGTTTCAGATTTCCGGTCCATACTGTGACTTTTGTTCAGCGTTTTCTGGTGCTCATTCAAAAGCTGAGTTGGCAGATGCACCAACCCATGAAGAACTAACACAAATGGACCACGTTTAGTCTGATGGTTCTTGCACTGGTGGCATTCAACACATTTGACAACAAGGTAGAGTTGCATTTATATAATGACTTGCATGGCATCAAGACGTCCAAAGTATTTTACAACCAGAAACACACGTTTTGTGCAGTCACTATTGTAACAAAGGAAACCCAGCGATCAGCAAACTCCTAAATAAAGCAGTTTGGCACTGTTGAGATAATTTGTGTAGGGCTGCTAGCGAATGGACAACTAAGATTAAGTAAAACCGCCCAGTTTAACTTTAGAATTGTGGCTGTGGGACCGTTAATGTCACCTGAGAGGACAGAAGAGTTAATGCATTATCTGAAGGATGGTACCACTGACACTGTGGCACTCCTGCAGTTGGAGTGATAGGCTAAATTTCATATTCAAGAATCTGGTTCCGAACTGAACCCACAACCTTCTGATGCAAACTGTAAGAATACTGTTCACTGAGACACAGCTGACGTTTTGGGAAATTTGGAAGAGAAGTCAGCTAGGCTTCCCCATTCCTGATAATGTCAACTAATATAGCGTAGTTGTGGGGGGTGTAGAGGATGGATAGCACCTCTCACAAATGGGATCTTGGAGTGGCACCTATTTTGGTCTTGACCTTCACTCAGCTCCCACCAAGCAAACGACAGCAGCCACCCCTTGGTAAGCTGCTTTGACATGCAGGGCCAGACCAGGTGAAGGTTAACTGTCAGTTCTCCTGGCAACTCAAGGATTTGACTACCTTGGCATGTGAAAACTGATTCCAGTGGGCAGTTTGATAAGTACCTCACAATAATACATAATAAAATAACAGCCTATGCTGTTGGAGGTAGTACATTAGCATGGAAAGAAGATTGGCTAACTAATAGAACATAGAAAAGTACAGCACAGAACAGGCCCTTTGGCCCACGATGTTGTGCCGAGATTTAATCCTAATGTAAAATATAGTAACTTAACCTACGCACCCCTCAACTCACTGCTATCCATGTGCATGTCCAGCAGTCTAGCAGGGGTGGCATGGTGGTTAGCACTGCTGCCTCACAGCGCCAGAGACCCGGGTTCAATTCCCACCTCGGGCAACTGTCTTGTGTGGAGTTTGCACATTCTCCCTGTGTCTGTGCGGGTTTGCTCCGGTTTCCTCCCACAGTCCAAACATGTGCAGGTTAGGTGAATTGGCCGTGCTAAATTGCCCGTAGTGTTAGGTGGAGGGGAATGGGTCCAGGTGGGTTTCTCTTCGGAGGGTCGGTGTGGACTTGTTGGGCCGAAGGGCCTGTTTCCACACTGTAAGTAATCTAATCTAAATGTCCTTAACGACTCTGCTTCCACCACTGGCAGTACATTCACAACTCTCTGCGTAAAGAACCTACCTCTGACGTCTCCTTTATACCTTCCTCCTAATATCTTCAAACTATGACTCCTCGTACCAGTCAATCCTACCTTGGGAAAACGTCTCTGGCTATTGACTCTATCCATTCCTCTCATTATTTTGTATACCTCGATCAGGTCTCCTCTCTTCCTCCTTCTCTCCAGAGAGAAAAGTCCGAGCTTAGTCAACCTCTCTTCATAAGGCAAGCCCTCCAGTCCAGGCAGCATCCTGGTAAACCTTCTTTGCACCCTCTCCAAAGCCTCTGTATCTTTCCTATAGTAGGGTGACCAGAACTGCACACAATACTCTAAGTGTGGTCTCACCAGGGACTTGTAGAGCTGCAGCAAAACCTCGCGGCTCTTAAACTCGATCTCCCAAAACGCCATACGCTTTCTTAACAACCCTATCCACTTGGGTGGCAACTTTGAGGGATCTATGTACTTGCACAACCAGATCCCCTAATAGAAGACACAGAGTTGGGATAAGGGGGACATTTTCAAGATGTCAGTCTGTAATTATTAAAATGCAACTGGGATCACAAATAGCTAATGTGGCAGAATACACCAACATAATAGAGTCATAGAGATGTACAGCACGAAATAGACCCTTCGGTCCAACTCGTCCATGCTGACCAGATATCCCAACCCAATCTAGTCCCATTTGCTAGCACTTGGCCCATATCCCTCTAAATCCTTCCTATTAATCCAGATGCCTTTTAAATATTGTAATTGTACCAGTCTCCACCACATCCTCTGGCAGCTCATTCCACACACGCACCACCCTCTGTGTGAAAAAGTTGCCCCTTAGGTCCCTTTTATATCTTTCCCCTCTCACCCTAAACCTATACCCTCTAGTTCTGGACTCCCCCCTCCCCAGGGAAAAGACTTTGTCTATTTACTCTATCCATGTTCCTCATGATTTTATAAACCTCTGTAAGGTCACCCCTCAGCCTCCGACAGTCCAGGGAAAAACAGCCCCAGCCTGTTCAGCCTCTCCCTGTAGCTCAAACCCTCCAACATCCTTGTAAATCTTTTCTGAACCCTTTCAAGCTTTTCAAGTAGGAAGGCAAGTTATGAGGGTGACATAAAGAGCCTGCAGAGGAATCAAAGTAAGTTCAGCAACTGGTCATAAACATACCAGATGGAATACAATGTAAAGTCATGCACTTTTCAGGAAAAATGGAGGAACCAAATTTTAATTAAATGGAGAGAGATCTGAGAAAGCAATGGAACAGAGGGATTTATCCATGAATCAAAACTTAGAGGAAAAGGCAGGACGATGGAGCTGAGAATGATCAACTCAGCTACGATCTCATTGAATGCTCGATAACGGATTGGCATACTTCTGTTCCTACCCCTTATAGTCTTCTGGGTGATGGTCTTGAAGGCGATTTAGCACCGTATTATGGAACCTATGGATTGTTCATAACACAGATAACATCCTGAACCCTCTCTGTGCCCAGGCCTCTCTTCAGCTGTCAGGACATATCCTTCCAGGGTAAGCCAGGGTTAAAGAGTAACGCTGACAGTGGGCACCTCCCCTCACGATCATTCAATTCATTCACTCAGAAGTCTCGTTCACCAAATTTCCATCAGCTATCATCTGTTGCTGTAGACCCTGCTGGAACTTGTGCTGTAGGTGTTCGGTGAGGAACAGACTGAGCCTGGCTAGTGAATGAATAGCTTCCCTCGCTAAAAGGTGAGGGAAACACCAACCTAACTGACACCGGTGGGATCCAACCATAATCCAGAGCAACTCTCATCCGGATGAAAAAAGTTTATATGCAGCAGATTTAATTTGCATAAGAAAATCTGATTCCTCTCTGCCCAATGATAGACCACCAAGTGGCACTCTGTTTTGTTGCCTGGCAACAAGCGAGAAAACAACTCAGAAGAGGAAGGAAAATACATTGTGATTTGTGGCAAGCTTTACTTCACAGTTTTACTCTTTGTATTAACCGTCTTGCCTTATAATGTAAAATTCTCACTCTCATATTGTTCAAGTACTTGCCTATTCTGTACCCTCCTCCAGCTCCTTCATTCCCTATTTCTGTAATATCCTGAAACCCTTACAAATCTCCCTATCTCTGTAATCTCATCCAGCATCTAAATTCCTCCACCACTGTAACCTCCAGTTCCACAACACTCCCACTCTCCTCCAGCCCCTACCACTTTCCCTATCTCTATAACCTCCTCCAGTCCCATAAAGCTCCCTAGCTCTGTACCTTCCTCCAGCCCTGACAATCCTCTCAATCTCTGTAACCACCTCCAGCCCCAACAACTCCAGCTCCTGACTCTGTAACCCCCTCAGGTCCCCTGACACACTCTATCCCTGTACCCTGCTCCCAACCCCACATCCTTCCCTACCTCTGTAATTTGGTCTAGTCCTGCAACTCTCCCTACCTCTGTAACCTCCTCCAGCCCCTAAAATCCTCCATAACTCTGTAATCTCCTTCCATCATGTAAACCTCTAGGATCTCTGTGCTTCTAGTTTTTTGTTTATGATTGATTTCTATTATCCTATTACTGAAAAACATGATTTCAAGTGCTTAAGCCAAAGTCCAGAAATTCCCTTGTCAAATCTCGCCCACCTCACTCTGCTCCCTAAAACTGATTTACCAAATTGTAATATTTCCCCTTCTGGTTTGTTGATAATCAAATTTTTGTCTGTTAACACCCCTGTGAAGCACCTTGGGGCATTTTAGTACATTGAATTTGGCATTATATAAACGTAAAAGCACAATACGCTGGGAAGTTGGAAATTCAGAATTATTCACCCGCTCTTGAGTTCCCAACATTCTTCAGAACCAGTGGAGAACTCTCTGAAGGGAGGCCACTGACCCTCTGAGAGTACGAGGCTCCCTCAGCACTGACCCTCTGAGAGTACGAGGCTCCCTCAGCACTGACCCTCTGAGAGTACGAGGCTCTCTCAGCACTGACCCTCTGAGAGTACGAGGCTCCCTCAGCACTGACCCTCTGAGAGTACGAGGCTCCCTCAGCACTGACCCTCTGAGAGTACGAGGCTCCCTCAGCACTGACCCTCTGAGAGTACGAGGCTCCCTCAGCACTGACCCTCTGAGAGTACGAGGCTCCCTCAGCACTGACCCTCTGAGAGTACGAGGCTCCCTCAGCACTGACCCTCTGAGAGTACGAGGCTCCCTCAGCACTGACCCTCTGAGAGTACGAGGCTCCCTCAGCACTGACCCTCTGAGAGTACGAGGCTCTCTCAGCACTGACCCTCTGAGAGTACGAGGCTCCCTCAGCACTGACCCTCTGAGAGTACGAGGCTCCCTCAGCACTGACCCTCTGAGAGTACGAGGCTCTCTCAGCACTGACCCTCTGAGAGTACGAGGCTCTCTCAGCACTGACTCTCCGACAGTGCGGCGCTCCTTCACCACTGACTATCCAACAGTGCGGTGCTCCCTCAGTGTTGACCCTCCGACAGTGCGGCACTCCCTCAGCTCTGACCCTCCGACAGTGCCCACTCCCTCAGCACTGACCCTCCGACAGTGGGGCACTCCCTCAGCACTGACCCTCTGACAGTGGGGCACTCCCTCAGCACTGACCCTCTGACAGTGTGGTACTCCCTCAGCACTGACCCTCCAACAGTGCGGCGCTCCCTCAGCGCTGACCCTCCAACAGTGCCCACTCCCTCAGCACTGACCCTCCGACAGTGCGGCGCTCCTTCACCACTGACCCTCCGACAGTGACCACTCCCTCAGCACTGACCCTCCGACAGTGGGGCACTCCCTCAGTGCTGACCCTCTGACAGTGGGGCACTCCCTCAGCACTGACCCTCCAACAATGTCCGCTGCCTTAGCATTGACCTTCCGACAGTGTCTGCTCCCTCAGCACTGACCCTCCGACAGTGTGGCACTCCCTCAGTATTGATCCTCCGATAATGCAGTGCTCCTTCGATGCTTACCCTCCAATAGTGCAATGCTCCCTCGTACTGACCCTCCAAACTGTGCCTGTCCTCAATGAGCCTCTGAGTGCGTCACTTTCGGTGCTTTTGGTAAAGACTGAAATTGGTGAACATAGTTTGCTGATCAGGCAGAATTTGTGGGGAGAGACAAACAGTGTGAACACTTCAGGTAAATGGCCTCCTGTCAGAACTGGAAAATGTGAGAGATTAACAGCATTCATAAATCATAAAAGCACAGAGGGAAAGGAAGAAACAAAATTGCCTGTCAGTGATATGGTTGAAGGTAGGAGAAAGTAAATGATTACTGAGGAAAAAGATGATGGCATGAGGCAAGAGGTTTTGCGGGGGAGTCATGTTAGTGGGGAGGTGGAGTGGGAATGAAGCAAATATTATACAAATTAGGCCCGATTTCTCTCGAATTAAGGGATGATCTGTTTGAATCTTCAAGGTATTAACAGGAAAAGACAAGGTAGATAAAGATAATCTATTCCCACTGATTGGGGGCTCCTAGAATCAAGGGGGTATAGATTAGATTGCTTACAGTGTGGAAACAGGCCCTTCGGCCTAACAAGTCCACACCGACCCATTCCCCTACATTTATCCCTTCACCTAACACTACGGGCAATTTAGCACGGCCAATTCACCTGACTTGCACATTTTTGGACTGTGGGAGGAAACCCACGCAGACACGGGGAGAACGTGCAAACTCCACACAGTCAGTCACCTGAGGTAGGATTTGAACCCAGGTCTACTGGCACTGTGAGGCAGCAGTGCTAACCACTGTGCCACCGTGCCACCCCGTATAGTCTGAGACCAATCAGGAAAGATATTAGGAAGCACTTCCAGATATTTGGCACTGTCTGCTACAAACAGCAGTAGATGCTCAATCAGTTGTTAAGTTTAAATCTAAAATAGATAAGTTTTTGTTCAGCAAGAGTATTAAGGGATAAAAGCAAATTAGTGCAGATGCTGGAATCTGAAACCAAAAGAGAAAATGCTGGAAAATCTCAGCAGGTCTGGCAGCATCTGTAAGGAGAGAAAAGAGCTGACGTTTCGAGTCTAACTGAGTTAGACTCGAAACGTCAGCTCTTTTCTCTCCTTACAGATGCTGCCGGACCTGCTGAGATTTTCCAGCATTTTCTCTTTTGGTTTCAGAGTATTAAGGGCCAAAGGCAGATTTATGTATTTAGGCCACAGATCAGTCACTGAGGATGAAGAAGCTGAATGGCCTACCCTGTACCTATTTTCTTCGATAAGAAGACAAAAGATGAACCCAGATGAGGCGTCATAGTAAAACAACAGGGAGGGAGGAAAGCACAGTCATTACAAGCTGATGCTCTTGTCCACTTGTGAAGTTTGGAATCCCTCAAGTACCTCACACGCGTGGCTATGCCCCTTGGTGAGAAAGCTCAAAAGGCTCTTTCAACAAAATGCACTGAGGGGCTGAAAATCAGGCTGTGATTGACAAGAAACAAACAGTGTGGATCAACAAAGGTATTGGGATTGTGTTATAACACTTCACATGAGACTAAATGTGAACTTTATTGGAATTTCTGTCATTTTTGAGTTGAAATATCTTATATTGCATTTTCACAAACTTTCAGGATAAAGTGTATTTTGGGCGAAAATTTGAGGATTGCACAGAGAACTTGGTCCTTTCCTCTTCCTTTTGCCCTCATGTTCCAACTTGCAAAAGCTAGGCATAAACATTCTTGTCCCTCACTCAGGCATGAAGACCCCACTCCGGGATTTTGGCGTTCCTCCAGGTTAACTTTCCATGGTCCCGAGGGTCTCCTGCACTGACCAAGGCATTGTCTTTTAAATGAGATCTTAGTCCACTGCTCAGGTGGATGTTAATAATATCACTGAGTATCCCAAGATGAGCAGGAATTTCTCTCCTTGTCATGACCAACATTCCTTCTTTACCCAATAACACATGAGCACATTTTCTCACCCAAGCTCATTTAACTTGTTGTTTATGGGATCTTGCTATGCACTAATTGGCTGTTGCCTTTGTCCTCCTGACAAAGTACTTTGAAGATGATTCTGCGGTTTGCCCTCAGGATAGTCTGAGGGCACCACAGCACAAGAAGAAGAAAATGCTTGCTTTTTAACATGGAATTTTGGGAATGGTGGGTAAGGTTGACTCTTTGCTGTCAACGGCTCAGGTCTATTTGGGCGGCTCACCACCATTGCAGTGGAGTCTACTGCTTGAGCAACACTGGGAGGGGATCGTACCTGTGAGTGTACTTATCCACGTGTGGCTTCATGTCACAATGTGGCAGCGCGTTTAGCCACAGGAAGCAGTGAATGTCAAAGTGAGCAAAAGGAAAGGCGTTCTAACAGAGGCTTCTAACTGTCTCTCCCAGGCTCAGAATATATTATATCAGGAAGTCATTCAGCTTGTGGTGGGTGGTTTTGCTGGTATGACAATCATGTTGAAGAAATAGAGAAGACTCAGTACAATTCTGATTATAGACTGCTGCAAATAAATGCAGGGCTGATCCCAACATAAAATTCCTCTGTGTCCAAATGATAAAAGTTAACTTCCGTCTCTGCATCATGTTCTTTTTTATTCTTGCCTTTTACCCTCTTCAGAAGGCAATATTTTATCATGGGCTCCCTCGCTTGTGGAAGTGTTCCCTTGATAAGTGAAGAACTGAAGGGCGCAGACCAAAATGAGTATAAATAGTGACTTTAACGTTGAGAATGTCCCAAGGTGCTAGGCTCGAGGTTTATCAGTCAAAAACAGATACTAAACCAAAGAAAGAGACATGAAGGTAGTGATGAAATGCTTGCTTTTGTGACGATGCTGTTCCTTTAACAAGGTTATGGTGTCGCGCTGAAAATGTGTTGCTGGAAAAGCGCAGCAGGTCAGGCAGCATCCAAGGAGCAGGAGAATCGACGTTTCGGGCATAAGCCCGAAACCTGAAGAAGGGCTTATGCCCGAAACGTCGATTCTCCTGTTCCTTGGATGCTGCCTGACCTGCTGCGCTTTTCCAGTAACACATTTTCAGCTCTGATCTCCAGCATCTGCAGCCCTCACTTTCTTTCAAAGGTTATGGTGTCCTTCATTTTTTTTTTGTCAAGAGGGGTTGTAAAAGGCAGAGGTTCCAATTTGTCTGGAGTTTGGGGTCATTGCTAATGGCAGACATGTACTGCCCGAGGCAACAATCAGGGAAAAGGGTTTTAGGTTTTATTTGAAAACAGTCATATAATGAAAGGGGAGCGGCCAGTTCTCCCAGTACATGGATTTATCTAGTTTGGTTTAGATTTAGCTAAGGATCCAGAGAAGCTGTTATAGTAGACAGAGGCTCCATGCTTCAGTAAATGATCCCTGGCTGATCCTCTCTCTCTCTGACATCTCTCCTGTAAGAAGCTGTCTTTCAATTTACCTTTTGTAAAGCCCCCAGAATCACTTCTTCCACTCCCAGAAAACTCTTGCTGACTGGAAAAGCCATTACTTCACCCAGGACTATTTAAACCAACTGAATTTAACACTTGGAACAAAAGACACTATACCTACCTCTCGCTGCCTTTCAGTCCAACAACCCTAATCCCAAATCGGAACTATAGAATAGATCCCGGACAAACCCCCAATCTGTTATGGATCAGGCCAGACCCCCTTAAAACATTTTAAGAAGATAGCCCAGACCCTAACTTTCCGAGTTGTTTTAGGTAGATGTAAAGTGGATATGCCAGAAGTGATGCAGCTGGTCAAACCACTAAGCTTCAAGTAAAACAGAATTTATTTATACACCAACAAATGATACACAAACAAAAGAAAACAGAATTTAAAATAACGACAATTGGAAAACCCAACTGACATGATATCCCCTGCAACTTAACAAAGGAGCTGTTCCAATTTCCTGCACCATTCCCATTACCACACCCCTTGGCAAAAAAAGGTAAATTCAAACATAGGTTCTTACAGTAGAGATGTCAGAGACAGAGAGAGGATCAGCCTGGGATCATTTGCTAAAATGTTGAACCTTCTTTAACTGCAGCGGCTTCTCTGGGTCCCCAGCTAAAGTTAAATCAAACTGGAAAAATGCATGAACAGGAAGAACCAGCTGCTCCCCATTCATTGTAAAACTGTTTTTAAAAAGCCTAAAACCCTTTTCCTTGATTGTTGCCCTGGGCTGTATCTGTTAGCCAGCCTAACTCCCTGACAAATCAGAACCTGTACCTTTCAGAATCCCTCTTGAAAAAAGGCCAAGGACAACATAACCTTTGGGCGGCACGGTGGCTCAGTGGTTAGCACTGCTGTCTCACAACACCAGGGACCCAGGTTCGATTCCAGCCTTCGGTTACCGTCTGTGTGGAGTTTGCACATTCTACCTGTGGGTGTGCTCCGGTTTCCTCCCACAGTCACAAAGATGTGCAGGTCAGGGTGAATTGGCCATGTTGAATCGCCCGTGGTGTTAGGTGCA
Organism: Chiloscyllium plagiosum; assembly: GCF_037043375.1. Lineage (NCBI taxonomy): Eukaryota > Metazoa > Chordata > Chondrichthyes > Orectolobiformes > Hemiscylliidae > Chiloscyllium > Chiloscyllium plagiosum. The sequence goes on along the minus strand of NW_028270184.1, from coordinate 5,184,690 downwards.
TTAGTCAGAGGGAAATGGGTCTGGGTGGGTTACTCTTCGGAGGACTGGTTGGGCCAAAGGGCCTGTTTCCACAGTGCAGGGAATCTAACCTTGTGAAAGCAGCAGCAGCAGCAGCATTGTCACACTTTTAAGGAGTGACTTAAGAAGGAGACAGAGAAGTGGAGACGTTTGCGGAGCGAATTCTAGAGCTTACCGTGCAGGCAGCTGAAGGCATAACTTAAAATGACGACAGGTCAGCTCTGGGGTGTTTAGTGCTGAAGAAGATTACAGAGATAGAGAGGTTGAAGGCGGTGGGCCGGATCAAAACTCCTAGTTCAAAACTCTAAAACCAACATATTGCCAGAAAAGGCATTTGAAGTGTTTTAAGATCCAAGTAATTCTGAGCCACTAGGATGGATCCACACTTTCAGGGTAGCCATCTCACTTAAAAGCTGCAAATTACTGTCTATTTTCGCTCTTTACTCTATTCTGTACAGTGTCTCTGATCTCAATGCAGGAAAGAACTCAGGAAGTCTCTACAGCATTTTCATTGCTATAAAGTTACAAGACACTGCCCAGAGGAGAAACAGATGCTGAACAGCAATGGAACAGCTTGGGAGGTAACGGAAAGCATAGTTGCATCGAGAGAATTGTGGGGTCTTTCTGTAGAAAGAGGCCATTGAGCCCATAGTGTAATGTTGCTTCTTTGAAAGAGGTATTGGATTAGATCACTCCCTTCCTCATTCCATGGCAAACTTTTCCCTCTCAAATATTTATCCAATCTCTCAAACATTCCGCCACACTTTCAGGCAGTGTATTCTCGGTCTCAAAATCACATTAAAGAAAATCTCTCGCGTCGCCTCTAACTCTTTCCCAACATAATTGGCTCAGTGGTTAGCACTCCTGCCTCACAGCACCAGGGTCCCAGGTTCGATTCCAGCCTCGGGCGACTGTCTGTGTGGAGTTTGCACATTCTCCCCGTGTCTGTGTGGGTTTCCTCCGGGTGCTCCGGTTTCCTCCCACAGTCCAAAGATGTGCAGGCCCGGTGAATTGGCCATTGCTAAATTGCCCCATAGTGTTAGGTGAATTAGTCAGAGGGAAATGGGTCTGGGTGGGTTACTCTTCGGAGGGTCGGTGTGGACTGGCTGGGCCGAAGAGCCTGTTTCCACACTGTAGGGAATCTAATCTAACGTCGATTTTCCTGCTCCTTGGATTCATGTCTGACCTGCTGTGCTTTTCCAGCACTGCTCTAATCTTGGTCCTAAGTTGATGCCAAGTGATCCATCCAGTCTAATTCCTTTGAGACTTTGTAGCAATTGGTCCAACTGAGTGGCTTGCTCGGCCATCTCAGAGAGCAAATCAGAGATAACCACATTGCTGTGGGCCTGGAAGCACATGTAGGCCAGACTGGGTAAGGATGACAGATTTCCTTCCCTGAAGGACACTAGTGGACCAGATGGGTTTTGCCAACAATTGACAATGATTTCATGGTCATCATTAGATGCTTAATTCCAGATAGATTACAAATCTTCAGGTGACCAACCCACCTACCAGCTGTAACAGTTTCTCCTCATTTACTCCCTTTCTTCCTGATGTGAACAATTGCAGATTTTAGAAAAATCAACCTGTTCAGACATGTTATGGGGTAAACACAAGGACTGCAGATGCTGGAAACCAGAGTCTAGATTAGAGTGGTGCTGGAAGAGCACAGCAGTTCAGACAGCATCCGAGGAGCAGGGAAATCGACGTTCCGGGCAAAAGCCCTTCATCAGGAATACAGGCAGAGAGCCTGAAGGGTGGAGAGATAAGTCAGAGGAGGGTGGGGGTGGGGAGAAAGTAGCATAGAGTACAATAGGTGAGTGAGGGAGGGGATGAAGGTGATAGGTTGGGGGGGGGAGCGTGGAGTGGATAGGTGGAAAGGAAGATAGGCAGGTAGGACAAGTCATGGGGACAGTGCTGAGCTGGAAGTTTGGAACTAGGGTGAGGTGGGGGAAGGGGAAATGAGGAAACTGTTGAAGTCCACATTGATGCCCTGGGGTTGAAGTGTTCCGAGGCGGAAGATGAGGCGTTCTTCCTCCAGGCGTCTGGTTGTGAGGGAGTGGCAGTGAAGGAGGCCCAGGACCTCCATGTCCTCGGCAGAGTGGGAGGGGGGAGTTGAAATGTTGGGCCACAGGGTGGTGTGGTTGATTGGTGCGGGTATCCCAGAGATGTTCCCTAAAGCGCTCTGCCAGGAGGCGTCCAGTCTCCCCAATGTAGAGGAGACCGCATCGAGATCAACGGATAAAATAAATGATATTGGTGGATGTGCAGGTAAAACTTTGATGGATGTGGAAGGCTCCTTTAGGGCCTTGGATGGAGGTGAGGGAGGAGGTGTGGGCGCAGGTTTTGCAATTCCTGTGGTGGCAAGGGAAGGTGCCTGGATGGGAGGGTGGGTTGTAGGGGTGTGTGCCCACTCCACCCTCCACCCCCCTGACCTATCACCTTCATCCCCTCCCCCACTCACCTATTGTACTCTATGCTACTTTCTCCCCACCCCCACCCTCACCCTCCTCTCACTTATCACTCCACCCTTCAGGCTCTCTGCCTGTATTCCCGATGAATACAAAAGCCCAAAACGACGATTTTACTGCTCCTCGGATGCTGCCTGAACTGCTGTGCTTTTCCAGCACCACTCATCCAGACATGTTATGACACATGCCTGCAGCAGACAGATCCTGAACTCAGGCCTTCTGCCTCATTTACTCTAGTTTTTGTTTTAGATTCCCCTACAGCGTGGAAACAGGCCCTTCAGCCCAGCGAGTCCACACCGACCCTCCGAAGAGTAACACACCCAGATCCATTTACCTCTGACTGACGCACCTAACACTATGGGGCAATTTAGCACAGCCAATTCACCCTGACCTGCACACCTTTGGACTGTGGGGGTAAACCCACACAGACACAGGGAGAATGTGCAAACTCCACACAGACAGCTGCCCTAGGTTGGAATCGAACCTGGGACCCATGATGCTGTGAGGCAGCTGTGCTAACCACTGAGCCAGAAAGCAGCCCTTGATTATTTCCTAATCAACTTGTTCAGAGATGTTATTAGGCAGCTCTGGAGCAGTTTTGACTGAACCTCAGGCTCCTGGCTCAGAGTTAGGGGCACTACGGCTGTACCCAAGTATTTTAATCAACCTGTTTAAATGTTTTAATACATATCTATGGTACAGGTGAGGTTGAAACCCAGACATCCTGGCTCAGAGGTAGGGACACCATGGGGTGGCACAGTGGCTCAGTGGTTAGCACTGCTGCCTCATAGCACATCTGGGTTCAGTTCCAGCCTCGGGTGACTGTCTGTGTAGAGTTTGCACATTCTCTCAGTGTCTCCATGGGTTACTTCTGGATGGAAAAAGTGAGGACTGCAGATGCTGGAGATCAGAGCTGAAAATGTGTTGCTGGAAAAGCGCAGCAGGTCAGGCAGCATCCAAGGAACAGGAGAATCGACGTTTCGGGCATAAGCCCTTCTTCAGGATGCTCTAGTTTCCTCCCACAGTCTAAAGATGTGCAGGTTCGGCGGATTAGCCATGGTAAGTGGGGGGTTACAGGGTTAGAGTAGGGAGCTGGGTCTTGGTGGGATGCTCTTTGGAGGGTCAGTGAGAACTGGATGGACCAAATGGCCTGCTTCCACACTGTGACTCTATGGCTTCTATAACACGACCATGGTGGCTCAGTGGTTAGCGCGTCTGCCTCACAGCACCAGGGTCCCAGGTTCGATTCCAGCCTCGGGCAGTTGTCTGTGTGGAGTTTGCACATTCTCCCCATGTCTGCGTGGGTTTCCTCCTACAATCCAAAGATATGCAGGTTCGGGTGGATTGGCTGTGCTAAATTGCCCATAGTGTTAGGTGCATTAGTCAGAGGGAAATGGGTCTGGGTAGGTTACTCTTCGGAGGGTTGGTGCGGACTCGTTGGGCTGAAGGGCCTGTTTCCATACTGTAGGGAATCTAATCTAGCTACCACTGTGTCCTAAGATCCTACTATTACACCTTTTCAGTCAATCCATGTAATATTTTGTAAAAATTCCATATTGGAAATAGAACTGGTCTGACTCAAGATTGGGATACAGCCAGACTCTGGCCTCACACCTTTTATGCATTGTCTGAGCTGAGATGTCACCTTCTTTTATAAAACCTTAAATTATCTTGAGAATGTGACTTCAAAGAAGTTCTGGGATTTACACATTAATGAACCAAAACCTGCAACCCCGTTCTAAAAGATGAAACACTTAACAATCGAGATTGGTTCAATATATCAGTTGCATGACATTGTAATCTTTTGCTATAAATTCTGTGTCTTATGGTCCTGCTTCACAACCACCTGAGGAAGGAGCAATGATCTGAAAGCTGGTGTTTCCAAGTAAACCTGATGGACTATAACCTGGTTTTGTGTCATTTTAAAATCACCTGCTGTGGTGGGATTTGAACCCATGTGCCTAGAACACTAGTTAGGGGCTCTGGATCATTAGACCTATAATATGACCATTGTTCCACCCTTTCCCCCTGACAATGGCACCTATTTACTTTCTAACCAGATGTTATTAATTTAGATAAATGCGAGGTGCTGCATTTTGAGAAAGCAAATCTCAGCAGGACTTATACACTTAATGGTAAGGTCCTGGGGAGTGTTGCTGAACAAGGAGACCTTGGAGTGCAGGTTCATAGCTCCTTGAAAGTAGAGTCACAGATAGAATGGATAGTGAAGGCGGCGTTTGGTATGGTTTCCTTTATTGGTCAGAGTATTGAGTACAGGAGTTGGGAGGTCATGTTGCAGCTGTTCAGGACATTGGTTAGGCCACTGTTGGAATATTGCGTGCAATTCTGGTCTCCTTCCTATCGGAAAGATGTTGTGAAACTTGAAAGGGTTCAGAAAGGATTTACAAGGATGTTCCCAGGGTTGGAGGATCTGAGCTACAGGGAAAGGCTCAACAGGCTGAGGCTGTTTTCCCTGGAGCATTGGAGACTGAGGGGTGACCTCGTAGAGGTATACAAAATTATGAGGGGCATGGATAGGGTAAATAGGCAAGTCTTTTCCCTGGGGGCGGGGAGTCCAGAACTAAAGGGCAAGGGTTTAGGGTGAGAGGGGAAAGATATGAAAGGAACCTAAGGGGCAACTTTTTCACCCAGAGGGTGGTGTGTGTGTGGAATGAGCTGCCAGAGGATGTGGTGGAGGCTGGTAAAATGACGACATTTAAGAGGCATTTGGATGAGTATATGAATAGGAAGGGTTTGGAGGGATATGGGCCGGGTGCTGGCAGGTGGGAATAGATTGGGTTGGGATATCTGGTCGGCATGGACGGGTTGGACCGAAGGGTCTGTTTCCATGCTGTACATCTCTATGACTCTGAAACTGGTAGGATTTGAAGCCAGACCTTCTAGGTCAAAGGTAGGGACATTACCAACACCACAAGACCCCCATACCACAACACCAATTAAAATCCTCATAATGTTAGCACTCTGGTAGGTATCTTCCCTTAACCTTCTTGGCTCTAAGGAGAACAATCTCAACATCTTTAATCTGAGGACTCAGGAGGCGTTTAAATGTGTAAGCAGAAAGGGAGGTTTCAGTTACTGGAATGGCGATGGAGCTCCGCCCTCAGCCTCCAGTGAAAAGCTAAGGTTAGAATCGAAGATTTTAAGGACACGGGTTGCCATTGGTTTACAGGTCAATGAAAATACACAGAGTTCTTCAGACAATTTTTATTAAATTAGAATTTAAGCATTTGTCAACACTTCTGACATTCTGACAGTGAAACACTTCCAAACATTATATCATCTTAAAGCACTTTGAGATCCTGAATGGAGACTTATAAAGGCTGGCCCTTTCCTTTTCATTCTCTGTCACCATGTGAGTCTGTGCCTCAGGGTTTGAACTCAATGCTCTTCAATATCTTACTGAATCATTCAGCAAAGCATAGTGAGCACCCACTGCCTTGAAAATACTAATTTTAATTATTTGCAGGGAGAATCTCCAGGGCATATGGTTACAAGTTAACACAGGTTCTGTGGCTGATTTGCTGGCTTCCTGGCCTATTGTGGAGATGTACAGACCAGGAAGGTCTTTGGTTTTGATTGCTCCTGGCCAAAATGATCTTTCTTCCAGAGAATCCCTACATAGTGAGAACAGGCCATTTGGCCCAATGAGTCCATACTAAAGAGCATCCCATGCAGGCCCATCCTCCTTACCTGTAATCCTGCATTTCCCATGGCTCATGTACCTATCATACACATCCCTGAACACTATGGACAATTTAGTCCGGTCAATTCGCCTAACCTGCACATATTTGGACTGAAACCAGAGCACCCATGCAGATTAGATTAGATTCCCGACAGCGTGGGAAACAGGCCCTTTGGCCCAACAAGTCCACACCAACCCTCCGAAGAGCAACCCACCCAGATCCATTCCCCTGACAAATCCACCTAACACTAAGAGCAATTTAGCATGGCCAATTCACCCGACCTGCGCATCTTTGGACTGTGGGAGCAAACTCCACACAGACAGTTGCCCGAGGCGGGAATTGAAGCTGGGACCCTGGTGCTGTGAGGCAGCAGTGCTAACCACTGAGCCACCAAGCTGCTCTTCTAAAGGAACGTTGCAGCTTGACCTCATTACCTGTGGTGGGGATGGCGGGGTCTCTCACCACTGGTGTTATCACACGGAAGTTACAATTCTTACCTTCTCCTCTGTAGCAGACAGCCATCAGTACAAAGCTGTGTATGTAGGAATATATCTTCGAGGAGAATGTGAGGACTGCAGATGCTGGAGATCAGAGCTGAAAATGTGTTGCTGGAAAAGCCCAGCAGGTCAGGCAGCATCCAAGGAGCAGGAGAATCGACGTTTCAGGCATAAGCCCTTCTTCAGGAATGAGGAAATTGTGTCCAGCAGGCTAAGACAAAAGGTAGGGAGGAGGGACTTGGGGGAGGGGTGTTGGAAATGCGATAGGTGGAAGGAGGTCAAGGTGAGGGTGATAGGCCGGAGTGGGGTGGGGGTGGAGAGGTCAGGAAGAAGATTGCAGGTTAGGAAGGCGGTGCTGAGTTCAAGGGATTTGACTGAGACAAGGTGGGGGGAGGGGAAATGAGGAAACTGGAGAAATCTGAGTTCATCCCTTGTGGTTGGAGGGTTCCCAGGCGGAAGATGAGGCGCTCTTCATCCAGCCGTCGTGTTGCTATGGTCTGGCGATGGAGGAGTCCAAGGACCTGCATGTCCTTGGTGGAGTGGGAGGGGGAGTTGAAGTGTTGAGCCACGGGGTGTTTGGGTTGGTTGGTCCGGGTGTCCCAGAGGTGTTCTCTGAAACGTTCCGCAAGTAGGCGGCCTGTCTCCCCAATATAGAGGAGGCCACATCGGGTGCAGCGGATGCAATAGATGATGTATGTGGAGGTGCAGATGAATTTGTGGCGGATATGGAAGTATCCCTTGGGGCCTTTTAGGGAAGTGAGGGGGGGAGGTGTGGGCGCAAGTTTTGCATTTCTTGCGGTTGCAGGGGAAGGTGCCGGGAGTGGAGGTTGGGTTGGTGGGGGGTGTGTGGACCTGACGAGGGAGTCACGGAGGGAGTGGTCTTTTTGGAACGCTGATAGGGGAGGGGAGGGAAATATATCCCTGGTGGTGGGGTCCGATGGACGGGAACATAAGAACGGGTGGAGATCTTTCTCCTTCTTGATGTTATTCTGACACTCAGTTAAGTGTTGGCTCATCTGCACTCTTAATTCCAATTACTTGCTTATTTCTATATCCATTGATATAATGGATTAACTAGCTCAGTTTCGACATTGAGATTCATCTCCGAGCCTCCGTATGGGGTTGGGGAAAGATAGTTCTCTAGATTTCTAATGAAAAGCAAAGTAACAAGGTAGACCCTAAACTATTCTTGCGGTGAAGCAATTAAAGTGGCAATCTCTGAGATATCAGTGCGAAATTCTTTATTCCTGACCCACTGCATTCCACAAATGACTTTCTCGTTGCTCATCTTTGCATATTGTCTCTTGTCAGCCTGCATTGACCTATGACTTTTGACCTCATTCCCAACCAGATAAAGATCCAGCTTGTTTTGGTTATGCTACACCATGATCAGAACCTTCTCTTGGCTCTGCTGGCGAGTGAACTCGGTAACCACCAGTATCTGAGCCGAACAGATTCGGAAGAACACGGACTCAGTCGCACATCCTGCGTTACTTTGAGGCACGTGATCCAGATTCTCCAGCTCCTCGGATGCTGCCTGACCTGCTGTGCTTCTCCAGCACCACTCTCTCAACTCTGATCTCCAGCATCTGCAGTCCCCACTTCCTCCTATATGATCCAGGCTGACTTTCCCAGTCAAGTATCTGAAGGACTGCTATACTGCTGTCGGTGATGGATTTCATGGGGCAGGAAAGTAGTGGTGAGACTGAAGTCCCACCTGCCGTCAGTTCAATATATCCCCTGCCCCAAGGCTCCATAGGCAGAACTTGATTTGAGACAAAACAAAAATGCAGATGCTGGAATCCAAAGTAGACAGGCAGGAGGCTGTGTTCCCCCAGCCTCCTGCCTGTCCCTCCTGACGCTGCCTGCCTTGCTGTGTTCCCCCAGCCTCCTGCCTGTCCCTCCTGACGCTGCCTGCCTTGCTGTGTTCCCCCAGCCTCCTGCCTGTCCCTCCTGATGCTGCCTGCCTTGCTGTGTTCCTCCAGCCTCCTGCCTGTCCCTCCTGACGCTGTCTGCCTTGCTGTGTTCCCCCAGCCTCCTGCCTGTCCCTCCTGATGCTGCCTGCCTTGCTGTGATCTCCCAGCCTCCTGCCTGTCCCTCCTGATGCTGCCTGCCTTGCTGTGCTCCCCCAGCCTCCAGCCTGTCCCTCCTGATGCTGCCTGCCTTGCTGTGTTCCTCCAGCCTCCTGCCTGTCCCTCCTGACGCTGCCTGCCTTGCTGTGTTCCTCCAGCCTCCTGCCTGTCCATAGAAGAAACAGCAGGGGTGTTGTATCTGACCAATAGCTATCTTTGAACAAACAGCACTAAAATAAATTACCTGCTTTTTCTGTAGGAGCTCCCTGGGCCAAAACTGATGGCTATTCTTACCTCGGTTACAACTGTGACTACATCTTGAAAGTAGTTCGTGGGATATGGAGCTATTTGGGATATCCTGAGGTTGTGAAATATAATGTACAAATCAATTTCCTTTCCATAATTTGATCCCAGCAAAATGGCAGTAAGAACATCATAAGGGATTACTGGGTTATGTTAACGGTCATTAATGCTTGGAGTCTGACCCCAGGCTGAATAACTGCTGAAAGAGAACCTCCAAGCCTGTTTGAGTTTGATCCCCTCCATTCAAACAATCTTTCAGCTGAATGTTCTAATTAGAACTGGAACCTGGATGATTTCTTCCTTGTTTAGCCCACGGTCATTGCCCAATCGTTAAATCTTTTTGTTCCTACCCAACAGCTCCTCCAGCAAAGACATTAGAAACTGAACTCGCTATCTTTTCTGGGCCTCTGACTGCATGGTCAGTAATTGGGCCACGATTCTTTTGATGTTTATGCCACTGGTACACCCATTTTATTGGTGATTCCCTAATTCCTTCACCATCTGTAAGGTTTATCAATACTTTCCTTTTTTTTTAACTGATCCCACTCCCTCAGAGTCAACTCTCAGTGAACAGAACCTCTGATACTCATTTTCTTTTCTTTATTTCTTATTTTTTTTCCCCCATGGTGATCAATACTTTTCGTTTTGCTTATCTACGTTTGGCGGCACGGTGGCACAGTGGTTAGCACTGCTGCCTCACAGCGCCAGAGACCCGGGTTCAATTCCTGGCCTCAGGCGACTCTCTGTCTGGAGTCTGCATATTCTCCCCGTGTCTGCGTGGGTTTCCTCCCACAATCCAAAAATGGGCAGGTTAGGGTGGATTGGCCATGCTAAATTGCCCATAGTGTTAGGTGAAGGGGTAAATGTAGGGGAATGGATCTGGGTGGGTTACGCTTCAGCGGGTCGGTGTGGACTTGTTGGGCCGAAGGGCCTGTTTCCACGCTGTAAGTAATCTAATGTAAAACTTAATTGGTTATGATCCTTCTAACGCTGAGTCCACCTTTATGCACTTGTCACTCGGGCACATAATTTGGATGACCCTAGTGAAACATGCAACTTCACAGGAAGCAATCTCCTCCTAATATCTGTAAATATTAAAATGCCAAAGACCTGACCACAATCTGTGCAGAATTGTAATGTCCACAGCACTGTCCTTGCAGCCTCAGGGACCACTACATGGGGCTATGGCTGTCGCTGACTTCACGCTGTTGTTAAGCCACCTAATTATCAATAAGGGGAGTTTCTGGATGGCCTAGTTGGTGAGTGTGGAATTGAGCCATGCAGTCAGAGAGTCTCAGCCAGTGTAGTTTGTTGTCAATGCTGATTCCCGGCTAATGCAACCCATTTATCATCCTCCATTTGCAATTCGTTGAATCTGTGTGTAATTTTCATCAGTACCACCTTCTCAAAACGCCTCACATGCGAGCTACATTAAATGCCTTCTGAAAATTCAAGTAAACTTAATGCAGTAATGGGTCACATCCAACAAAGACCAGACTGTGTGTGGCTTAATAGCGTAGGGTTGAAAATGTGTTGCTGGAACAGCGCAGCAGGTCAGGCAGCATCCAGGGAACAGGAGAATCGACGTTTCGGGCATAAGCCCTTCTTCAGGAATCGGGCTTATGCCCGAAACGTCGATTCTCCTGTTCCCTGGATGCTGCCTGACCTGCTGCGCTGTTCCAGCAACACATTTTCAGCTCTGATCTCCAGCACCTGCAGACCTCACTTTCTCCTTAATAGCTTAGGGTTAAAAACAACTGGTGTTGATAGAGATTGCTGCCCACCACGTCTATTCTCCAGCTGTGGTGCTTCAGTTCATCGGTCTTCTAGCACAGAGAAATGGCAAATGGTAATGCTCGGGAATACTCGGCCTTATTTGCTAGTCTTGGCACCATTGTGTTGTGCAGTGCCCACGTTCGCCCTGTGATGGACTATTACAGCCATTCCTACTGGCCAGAGTAGCCGCAAATGTCACTCTCAGACTTGCCACAGCCAAAAGCTTACAATTCAATGGATTTTATGAGGTTGACCTGTTAAGCGCCAAAATCCAACTGCTTCACTATCAAAGAGATGTGGCTGGGCTGTGCGCCATCGGCAGGACAGGGCAACAGAACACGGTGGCTTAGTGGTCAGCACTGCTGCCTCACAGCACCAGGGTCCCAGGTTCGATTCCAGCCTCGGGTGACTGTCTGTGTGGAGTTTGCATGTTCCCCCCCCCCCGTGTCTGTGTGGGTTTCCTCCCTCCCATGCTCCAAAGATGTTCAGGTCAGGTGAGTTGGCCATGCTAAACTGCCCATAGTACTAGGTGCATTAGTTAGAGGGGGGGTGGGAAACTCTTGGGAGGGCTGGTTGGGCCGAAGGGCCTCTTTCCACACTGTAGGGAATCTAACTCTACTGAGATAAAAAACCAAAAGCTGCAGGTGAAATGATGCGGCTGTCTCTTTCCTTCATGTTTTCAGGCAAAGTCTTTGCGAACATTTCAATATTTACCGCAGCAATCCTCTATAAGGCTCAGTTAGCATCACGCTCACCCTTGTATCGGCTGGTCATGTGGTTGAGCCCCACTCCAGAACTCAATCACATCAACGTACCTTTTTTCTCTAGAGTGTTGGAGGCTGAGGGGTGACCTTAATGCGGTTTATAAAATCATGAGGAGCATGGATATGGCTGAATAGCCAAAATCTTTTCCCCAGGTTAGGGGAGTCCAAACCTAGAGGAGCATACGTTTAGGGACCCGAGGGGCAACTTTTCCACACAGAGGGTGGTGCGTACATTTAATGAGCTGCCAGAGGAAGTGGTACAGGCAGGTACAGCCACAACGTTTTAACAGATATTTGGACAAGTACATGGTTAGGAAAGATTTTGAGGGATATGGGCCAAAAGCAAGCAAATGGGTCTAGTTCTGTTCAGAAAACGTGGTTGGCATGGACAAGTTGGGCCGAAGGGCCTGTTTCCGTTCTGTATGACTCTATGACCTAGGCTGGAACTTGTGTACGGTACTGAAGGTGTGTGGCACCGAGGAAAGTACCATCTTTCAGGTGAGATATTTAAACCAAGCCCTCATCTATCTTTTCCAGAGGAGAACAGCGAGGGGTTCTCTTCAACAAACTTCCTCCCCACTCCAAATAGCATTGAGGAAAGAAGTAACTGGTAAATTAATTTCATTACAGTTTGTGACATCATTCTGTATGTTTTCCGGGGCCACAACAATCATCATTTCAAAGTAATTGCATTTGAGAGTTAACAATTTTATTGTCCAACCATTTTATGTAAATTTTGAACACTGAAATTGCCATGTATGTAATGGTAGGCTCTTGTGAACAGTTGCCTGTAACAAGGTAACAAGCAGGAGGCTGGAAAACCCCAGCAAGCCAAGCAAGCAGCATCAGGAGGTGGGGAAGTCAACGTTCCGGGTGTAACCCTTCTTCAACACTGTAACAGGGCAGCAGTCCTGATGAAGGGCTTTCGCCCGAAACGCCGATTTTGCTGCTCCTCGGATGCTGCCTGAACTGCTGTGCTCTTCCAGCACCACTGATCCAGAATCTGCAGTCATTGTTTTTACCAGCAGTGGTGTATGGTATTGTCACTTAAGTGTTCTTTCTTCTGAGTTATTCTGGGTTCTGGGTTGGTACAACAGCCACTTTGTGTGCAGTGAGACCCCCCCCCCCCCCCCCCCCCACCCCCCACCCCCCCACCCACCAAGGAATAATCAGTTTAAGTGTTGGTGTTTTTTTTGGTGGTGTTAATTTGGGGATAAAAGTTGTTCAGGGCACTAACACAATTCCATGCTTCTCTTCTTTGAAAGGTGCCAGGCCATCTTCAATGTCGAATGTCTGAGGGACATTGTTGCGTATTCTCCAATAAATTCCAGGCTTACCTTGACGATCATAGAATCCCTACAGTGTGGGAACAGGCCCTTCGGCCCAACATGTCCACACCAACCTCTGAAGAGTATCCCATCCAAGATATAAAAGAAACCGATGAGGCAACGTTTTCACACAGAGGGCGGTGCGTGTATGGAATGAGCTGCCAGAGGAAGTGGTGGAGGCTGGTACAATTGCAACATTTAAGAGGCATCTGGATGGATATATGAATAGGAAGGGTTTGGAGGGATATGGTCCGGGTGCTGGCAGGTGGGACTAAATTGGGTTGGGATATCTGGGTCAGCATGGACGGGTTGGGCCGAAGGGTATGTTTCCGTGCTGTACATCTCTATGACTCTATTTACCACTGACAGATGCACCGAAACCAAAAATTCCCAAACACAATGGGGCAATTTAGCCTGGCTAACCTACCTAACCTGCACATCTTTGGACTGTTAGAGGAAACCCACATAGACACGGGGAAAATGTGCAAGCTCCACACAGACAGTCGCCTGAGAGTGGGATTGAACCTGGGTCCTTGGTGCTGTGAGGCACCACTGAGCCACCATCCACCCGAGGGTCCTGTGCTGAAAAATATAGTGCTGGGACTCTTCATCTGAGTTAAAATTTAACTCAGATGAAGAGAGATACATTATAACCAGACTGTACTGTGTCCCTCTGCTCTGACAGACACATTATAACCAGACTGTACTGTGTCCCTCTGCTTTGACAGATACATTATAACCAGACTGTACTGAGTCCCTCTGCTCTGACAGATACATTATAACCGGACTGGACTATGTCCCTCTGCTCTGTCAGATACATTATAACCAGACTGTACTGTGTCCCTCTGCTCTGACAGATACATTATAACCAGACTGTAATGTGTCCCTCTGCTCTGACAGATACATTAGAAGTCCTTTTAGTTTAGCCTTTGCAAAAATTAGTGAAGAAACTCCTGACAATTTATTACTTGTCTTTTTTGTAGCAACTTTACCATTCCCTAATTGAGGCACTTTCTCTCGAGCTGTTCTGAAGAAGGGTCGCTGCACCCGAAAAGTTAACTCTGCTTTCCCTCCACAGTTGCTGCCAGATGGACAGAGTTTTTCCAGCATTTTCTGATTTTGGTTTTGATTTCCAGCATCCACAGTATTTTAGTTTTAATTTTACCGTAATAACTGACTATAGCATCCCTCTGCTCAGACACACTTGATTATAACCAGAATGTACAGTACTCATCCACCCTGACACATAGTTATTATCAAAGTGTGTATGCTGTATTCCTCTGCTCTGCCAAATGTGGTCAATAATCAAACTGCACCATATCCATAAATTCAGACACAAATGACTACAACCAGACTGTAATGTGTCCCTCTGCTCGAACAGATACATTATAACCAGACTGTACTGTGTCCCTCTGCTCTGACAGATACACTATAACCAGACTGTACTGTGTCCCTCTGCTCTGACAGATACATTATAACCAGACTGTAATGTGTCCCCCTGCTCTGACAGACACATTACAACCAGACTGTACTGTGTTCCTCTGCTCTGTCAGATACATTATAACCAGACTGTACTGTGTCCCCCTGCTCTGACAGATACATTATAACCAGACTGTACTGTGTCCCTCTGCTCTGACAGACACATTATAACCAGAATGGACTGTGTCCCTCTGCTCTGACAGACACATTATAACCAGACTGTACTGTGTTCCTCTGCTCTGACAGATACATTATAACCAGACTGTACTGGGTCCCTCTGCTCTGACAGATACATTATAACCAGACTGTACTGTGTCCCTCTGCTCTGACAGATACAGAAAAAACCAGACTGTACAGTGCCCTTCGGTTCTGTCAGATACATTATAACAAGACTGTACTGTGTTCCTCTGCTCTGACAGACACATTATAACCAGACTGTAATGTCTCCCTCTGCTCTGACAGATACATTATAACCAGACTATACTGTGTCCCTCTGCTCTGACAGATACATTATAACCAAGCTGTACTGTGTCTCTCTGCTCTGTCAGATACATTATAACCAGACTGTACTGTGTCCCTCTGCTCTGAAAGATACATTATAATCGGACTGTACTGTGTCCCTCTGCTCTGACAGACACATTATAACCAGACTGTACTGTGACCCTCTACTCAGAGAGATACATTATAACCAGACTGTACTGTGTCCCTCTGCTCTGTCAGATACATTATAACCAGACTGTACTGTGTCTCTCTGCTCTGACAGACACATTATAACCAGACTGTACTGTGTCCCTCTGCTCTGACAGATACATTATAACCAGACTGTACTGTGTCCCTCTGCTCTGTCAGATACATTATAACCAGACTGTACTGTGTCCCTCTGCTCTGACAGATACATTATAACCAGACAGTCTTGTGTCCCTCTGCTCTGACAGACACATTATAGCCAAACTGTACTGTGTTCCTCTGCTCTGACAGACACATTATAACCAGACTGTACTGTGTCCCTCTGCTCTGACAGATACATTATAACCAGACTGTACTGTGTCCCTCTGCTCTGACAGACACATTATAACAAGAGTGTACTGTGTCCCTCTGCTCTGACAGATACATTATAACCAGAAAGTACTGTGTCCCTCTGCTCTGTTAGATACATTATAACCAGGCTGTACTGTGTCCATCTGCTCTGACAGACACATTATAACCGGACTGTACTGTGTCCCTCTGCTCTGTCAGATACATTAAACCTGACTGTACTGTGTCCCTCTGCTCTGACAGATACAGTATAACCAGACTGTACTGTGTCCCTCAGCTCTGAGAGATACATTATAACCAGGCTACACTGTCCCCCTGCTCTGACAGATACATTATAACCAAACTGTTCTGAGTTCCTCTGCTCTGACAGATACATTATAACCAGACTGTACTGTGTCCCTCTGCTCTGACAGATACATTATAACCAGACTGTACTGTGTCCCTCTGCTCTGACAGATACATTATAACCAGACTGTACTGTGTCCCTCTGCTCTGAGAGATACATTATAACCAGGCTACACTGTGTCCCCCTGCTCTAAGAGATACATTATAACCCGGCTACACTGTGTCCCCCTACTCTGTCAGATACATTATAACCAGAATGTACTGTGTCCCTCTGCTCTGAGAGACACATTATAACCAGGCTGCACTGTGTCCCTCTGCTCTGACAGACACATTTATAACCACACTGTACTGTGTCCCTCTGCTCTGACAGATACATTATAACCAGACTGTACTGTGTTCCTCTGCTCTGACAGATACATTGTAAGCAGACTGTACTGTGTCCCTCTGCTCTGACAGAAACATTAATAACCAGACTGTACTGTGTCCCTCTGCTCTGACAGATACATTATAACCAGACTGTACTGTGTCCCTCTGCTCTGACAGATACATTATAAGCAGACTGTACTGTGTCCCTCTGCTCTGACAGATACATTATAACCAGACTGTACTGTGTCCCTCTGCTCTGAGAGATACATTATAACCAGGCTACACTGTGTCCCCCTGCTCTGTCAGATACATTATAACCAGACTGTACTGTGTCCCTCTGCTCAGAGAGATACATTATAACCAGGCTGCACTGTGTCCCTCTGCTCTGACAGACACATTATAACCAGACTGTACTGTGTCCCTCTGCTCTGTCAGACACATTATAACCAGACTGTAATGTGTCCCTCTGCTCTGACAGGTACATTATAACCAGACTATACTGTGTCCCTCTGCTCTGACAGATACATTATAACCAAGCTGTACTGTGTCTCTCTGCTCTGTCAGATACATTATAACCAGACTGTACTGTGTCCCTCTGCTCTGAGAGATACATTATAACCGGACTGTACTGTGTCCCTCTGCTCTGACAGATACATTAATATCCAGACTGTACTGTGTCCCTCTGCTCTGTCAGATACATTATAACCAGACTGTACTGTGTCCCTCTGCTCTGACAGATACATTATAACCAGACAGTCTTGTGTCCCTCTGCTCTGACAGATACATTATAACCAGACTGTTCTGTATCCCTCTGCTCTGACAGATACATTAATATCCAGACTGTACTGTGTCCCTCTGCTCTGTCAGATACATTATAACCAGACTGTACTGTGTCCCTCTGATCTGACAGATACATTATAACCAGACAGTCTTGTGTCCCTCTGCTCTGACAGATACATTAATAACCAGACTGTACTGTGTCCCCCTGCTCTGACAGATACATTATAACCAGACTGTACTGTGTCCCTCTGCTCTGACAGATACATTATAACCAAGCTGTACTGTGTTCCTCTGCTCTGACAGATACATTATAACCAGACTGGACTGTGTCCCTCTGCTCTGAGAGATACATTATAACCAGACTGTACTGTGTCCCTCTGCTCTGACAGATACATTATAACCAAGCTGTGCTGTGTTCCTCTGCTCTGACAGATACATTATAACCAGACTGGACTGTGTCCCTCTGCTCTGAGAGATACATTAGAACCAGACTGTACTGTGTCCCTCGGCTCTGACAGATACATTATAACCAGACTGTACTGTGTCCCTCTGCTCTGACAGATAAATTAACAACAAGACTATACTGTGTTCCTCTGCTCTGACAGATACATTATAACCAGACTGTACTGTGTCTCACTGCTCTGACAGATACATTAATAACCAAACTGTAATGTGCCCCTCAGTTCTGTCAGATATGTTAATAACAAGACTGTACTGTGGCTCCTCTGCTCTGACAGATACATTATAACCAGACTGTAATGTGTCCCTCTGCACTGACAGATACATTATAACCAGACTGTACTGTGTCCCTCTGCTCTGACAGATACATTATAACCAAGTTATACTGTGTCTCTCTGCTCTGTCAGATATATTACAACCAGACTGTACTGTGTCCCTCTGCTCTGAGAGATACATTATAACCAGACTGTACTGTGTCCCTCTGGTCTGACAGACACATTTTAACCAGACTGTACTGTGTCCCTCTGCTCTGTCAGATACATTATAACCAGACTGTACTGTGTCCCTCTGCTCTGACAGATACATTATAACCAGACAGTCTTGTGTCCCTTTGCTCTAACAGATACATTATAACTAGACTGTACTGTGTCCCTCTGCTCTGAGAGATACATTATAACCTGACTGTACTGTGTCCCTCTGCTCTGTCAGATACATTATAACCAGACTGTACTGTGTCCCTCGGCACTGACACTTACATTATAACCAGACTGTACTGTGTCCCTCTGCTCTGACAGACACATTATAACCAGACTGTACTGTGTCCCTCTGCTTTGACAGATACATTATAACCAGACTGTACTGTGTCCCTCTGCTCTGACAGATACATTATAACCAGACTGTAATGTGTCCTTCTGCTCTGACAGATACATTATAACCAGACTGTACTGTGTCCCTCTGCTCTAACAGATACGTTATAACCAGACTGTACTGTGTCCCTCTGCTCTGACAGATACATTATAACCAGACTGGACTGTGTCCCTCTGCTCTGAGAGATACATTAGAACCAGACTGTACTGTGTCCCTCGGCTCTGACAGATACATTATAACCAGACTGTACTGTGTCCCTCTGCTCTGACAGACACATTATAACCAGACAGTCTTGTGTCCCTTTGCTCTAACAGATACATTATAACTAGACTGTACTGTGTCCCTCTGCTCTGAGAGATACATTATAACCTGACTGTACTGTGTCCCTCTGCTCTGTCAGATACATTATAACCAGACTGTACTGTGTCCCTCGGCACTGACACTTACATTATAACCAGACTGTACTGTGTTCCTCTGCTCTGACAGATACATTATAACCAGACTGTACTGTGTACCTCTGCTCTGACAGATACATTAATAACCAGACTGTACTGTGCCCCTCTGTTCTGTCAGATATGTTAATAACAAGACTGTACTGTGTTCCACTGCTCTGACAGACACATTATAACCAGACTGTACTGTGTCCCTCTGCTCTGACAGATACATTATAACCAGACTGGACTGTGTACCTCTGCTCTGACAGATACATTATAACCAGACTGTACTGTATCCCTCTGCTCTAACAGACACATTATAACCAGACTGTACTGTCTCCCTCTGCTCTTACAGATACATTATAACCAGACTGTACTGTGTCCCTCTGCTCTGACAGATACATTAATAACCAGACAGTCATGTGTCCCTCTGCTCTGACAGATACATTATAACCAGACTGTACTGTGTCCCTCTGCTCTGACAGATACATTATAACCAGACTGTACTGTGTCCCTCGTCTCTGACAGATACATTAATAACCAGACTGTACTGTGTCCCTCGTCTCTGACAGATACATTATAACCAGACTGTACTGTGTCCCTCGTCTCTGACAGATACATTATAACCAGACTGTACTGTGTCTCTGTGGTCTGACAGACACATTATAACCAGACTGTACTGTATTCCTCTGCTCTGACAGATACATTATAACCAGACTGTACTGTGTCCCTCTGCTCTGACAGACACATTATCACCAGAGTGTTCTGTGTTCGTCTGGTCTGTCAGAGACAGTTATAACCAGACTGTACTCTGTCCCTCTGCTCTGACAGATACATTATAACCAGACTGTACTGTGTTCCTCTGCTCTGACAGATACAGTAATAACTAGACTGTAATGTGACCCTCTGCTGTGAAAGATACCTAATAACCAAACTGTACTGTTTCCCTCTGCTCTGACAGATACATTATAACCAGACTGTACTGTGTCCCTCTGCTCTGTCAGATACATTATAACCAGACTGTACTGTGTCCCTCTGCTCTGACAGACACATTATAACCAGAGTGTACTGTGTCCCTCTGCTCTGACAGATACATTATAACCAGAAAGTACTGTGTCCCTCTGCTCTGAGAGATACATTATAACCAGGCTGTACTGTGTCCATCTGCTCTGACAGACACATGATAACCGGACTGTACTGTGTCCCTCTGCTCTGTCAGATACATTATAACCAGACTGTACTGTGTCCCCCTGCTCTGACAGATACATTATAACCAGACAGTCATGTGTCCCTCTGCTCTGACAGATACATTATAACCAGACTGTACTGTGTCCCTCTGCTCTGACAGATACATTAATAACCAGACTGTACTGTGTCCCTCTGCTCTGACAGATACATGAATAACCAGACTATAGTGGGTCCCTCCGCTCTGACAGGTACATTATAACCCAACTGTTCTGAGTTCCTCTGCTCTGACAGATACATTATAACCAGACTGTACTGTGTCCCACTGCTCTGTCAGATACATTATAACCAGACTGTACTGTGTCCCTCTGCTCTGACAGACACATTATAACCACACTGTACTGTGTCCCTCTGCTCTGTCAGTGCCCGAAACGTCGAATCTCCTGTTCCCTGGGATGCTGCCTGACCTGCTGTGCTGTTCCAGCAATAAAGTTTCAACTTTGATCTCCAGCATCTGCAGACCTCACTTTCTCGTATAATGTGTCTGTCAGAGCAGAGGGACACAGTACAGTCTGGTTATAATGTATCTGTCAGAGCAGAGGGACACAGTGCAGCCTGGTTATAATGTATCTCTCAGAGCAGAGGTTCACAGTACAGTGTGGTTATAATGTATCTGACAGAGCAGGGGGACACAGTACAGTCTGGTTATAATGTATCTCTCAGAGCAGAGGGACACAGTACAGTCTGGTTATAATGTGTCTGTCAGAGCAGAGGGACACAGTACACTCTGGTTATAATGTGTCTGTCAGAGCAGAAGAAGGGCCTGTGCCCGAAACGTCGAATCAGACACATGAGAACCAAGCTGTACTGTGTCTCTCTGCTCTGTCAGATACATTATAACCGGACTGTACTGTGTCCCTCTGCTCAGACAGATACATTAATAACCAGACTGTACTGTGTCCCTCTGCTCTGACAGATACATTATAACCATACAGTCTTGTGTCCCTCTGCTCTGACAGATACATTATAACCAGACTGTACTGTGTCCCTCTGCTCTGACAGACACATTATAACCACACTGTACTGTGTCCCTCTGCTCTGACAGACACATTATAACCAGACTGTACTGTGTCCCTCTGCTCTGACAGATACATTATAACCAGACAGTCTTTTGTCCCTCTGCTCTGTCAGACACATTATAACCAGACTGTACTGTGTCCCTCTGCTCTGTCAGATACATTATAACCAGACTGTACTGTGTCCCTCTGCTCTGACAGATACATTATAACCAGACAGTCTTGTGTCCCTCTGCTCTGTCAGACACATTATAACCAGACTGTACTGTGTCCCTCTGCTCTGACAGACACATTATAACCAGACTGTACTGTGTCCCTCTGCTCTGACAGATACATTATAACCAGACTGTACTGTGTCCCTCTGCTCTGACAGATACATTATAACCAGACAGTCTTGTGTCCCTCTGCTCTGACACATACATTATAACCAGAAAGTACTGTGTCCCTCTGCTCTGAGAGATACATTATAACCAGGCTGTACTGTGTCCATCTGCTCTGACAGACACATTATAACCGGACTGTACTGTGTCCCTCTGCTCTCACAGATACATTATAACCAGACTGTACTGTGCCCCTCAGTTCTGTCAGATATGTTAATAACAAGACTGTACTGTGTTCCTCTGCTCTGAGAGATACATTATAACCAGGCTACACTGTGTCCGCCTGCTCTGTCAGATACATTATAACCAGACTGTACTGTGTTCCTCTGCTCTGACAGATACATTAATAACCAGACTGTACTGTGTTCCTCTGCTCTGACAGATACATTATAACCAGACTGTACTGTGTCCCTCTGCTCTTGCAGACACATTATAACCAGACTGTACTGTGTCCCTCTGCTCTGAGAGATACTTTATAACCAGACTGTACTGTGTCCCTCTGCTCTGACAGATACATTATAACCAGACAGTCTTGTGTCCCTCTGCTCTGACAGATACATTATAACCAGACTGTACTGTGTCCCTCTGCTCTGACAGATACATTATAACCAGACTGTACTGTGTCCCTCTGCTCTGAGAGATACATTATAACCAGACTGTACTGTGTAACACTGCTCTGTCAGATACATTATAACCAGACTGTACTGTGTCCATCGGCTCTGACAGACACATTATAACCAGACTGTACTGTGTCCCTCTGCTCTGACAGATACATTATAACCAGACTGTACTGTGTCTCACTGCTCTGACAGATACATTAATAACCAGACTGTACTGTGCCCTTCAGTTCTGTCAGCTATGTTAATAACAAGACTGTACTGTGTTCCTCTGCTCTGACAGATACATTATAACCAGACTGTTCTGTGTCCCTCTGCTCTGTCAAATACATTATAACCAGACTGTACTGTGTACCTCTGCTCTGACAGAGACATTATAACCAGACTGTACTGTGTCCCTCTGCTCTGACAGATACATTATAACCAGACTGTACTGTGTCCCTCTGCTCTGACAGATACATTATAACCAGACTGTACTGTGTACCTCTGCTCTGACAGAGACATTATAACCAGACTGTACTGTGTCCCTCCGCTCTGTCAGATACATTATAACCAGACTGTACTGTGTACCTCTGCTCTGACAGATACATTATAACCAGACTGTACTGTGTTCCTCTGCTCTGACAGATACATTAAAACCAGACTGTACTGTGTTCCTCTGCTCTGACAGACACATTATAACCACACTGTACTGTGTCCCTCTGCTCTTGCAGACACATTATAACCACACTGTACTGTGTCCCTCTGCTCTGACAGATACATTATAACCAGACTGTACTGTGTCCCTCTGCTCTGACAGATACCTTATAACCAGACTGTACTGTGTCCCTCTGCTCTGTCAGATACATTATAACCAGACTGTACTGTGTACCTCTGCTCTGACAGATACATTATAACCAGACTGTACTGTGTCCCTCTGCTCTGTCAGATACATTATAACCAGACTGTACTGTGTCCCTCTGCTCTGACAGATACATTATAACCAGAATGTACTGTGTCCCTCTGCTCTGACAGATACATTATAATCGGACTGTACTGTGTCCCTCTGCTCTGATAGATACATTATAGCCAGACTGTACTGTGTCCATCTGCTCTGACAGATACATTATAACCAGACTGTACTGTGTCCCTCTGCTCTAACAGATACATTATAACCAGACTGTACAGTGTCTCTCTGGTCTGACAGACAAATTATAACCGGACTGTACTGTATTCCTCTGCTCTGACAGACACATTATCACCAGAGTGTTCTGTGCTCGTCTGGTCTTTTCAGAGACAGTTATAACCAGACTGTACTCTGTCCCTCTGCTCTGACAGACACATTTTCACCGGACTGTACTGTATTCCTCTGCTCTGACAGATACATTATAACCAGACTGTACTGTGTCCTCTGCTCTGACAGAGACATTATAACCAGAGTGTACTGTAGCCCTCTGCTCTGACAGATACATTATAACCAGACTGTACTGTGTCCCTCTGCTCTGACAGATACATTATAACCAGACTGTACTGTGTTCCTCTGCTCTGACAGATACATTATAACCAGACTGTACTGTGTCCCTCTGCTCTGACAGATACATTATAACCAGACTGTACTGGGTCCCTCTGCTCTGACAGACACATTATAACCAGACTGTACTGTGTCCCTCTGCTCTGACAGGTACATTATAACCGGACTGTACTGTGTACCTCTGCTCTGACAGAGACATGATAACCAGACTGTACTGTATCCCTCTGCTCTAACAGATACATTATAACCAGACTGTACTGTGACCCTCTGCTCTCACAGATACATTATAACAAGACTGTACTGTGTCCCTCTGCTCTTACAGATACATTATAACCAGGCTGTACTGTGTCCCTCTGCTCTGTCAGATACATTATAACCAGACTGTACAATGTCCCTCTGCTCTTACAGATACATTAATAACCAGACAGTCATGTATCCCTCTGCTCTGACAGATACATTATAACCAGACTGTACTGTGTTCCTCTGCTCTGACAGATACATTATAACCAAACTGTACTGTGTTCCTCTCCTCTTGCAGACACATTATAACCAGACTGTACTGTGTCCCTCTGCTCTGAGAGATACTTTATAACCAGACTGTACTGTGTCCCTCTGCTCTGACAGATACATTATAACCAGACAGTCTTGTGTCCCTCTGCTCTGACAGATACATTATAACCAGACTGTACTGTGTCCCTCTGCTCTGACAGACACATTTTCACCGGACTGTACTGTATTCCTCTGCTCTGACAGATACATTATAACCAGACTGTACTGTGTCCCTCTGCTCTGACAGAGACATTATAACCAGAGTGTACTGTAGCCCTCTGCTCTGACAGATACATTATAACCAGACTGTACTGTGTCCCTCTGCTCTGACAGATACATTATAACCAGACTGTACTGTGTTCCTCTGCTCTGACAGATACATTATAACCAGACTGTACTGTGTCCCTCTGCTCTGACAGATACATTATA
This sequence comes from Chiloscyllium plagiosum, assembly GCF_037043375.1. NCBI lineage: Eukaryota > Metazoa > Chordata > Chondrichthyes > Orectolobiformes > Hemiscylliidae > Chiloscyllium > Chiloscyllium plagiosum. The sequence continues at coordinate 5,160,246 of NW_028270184.1, read as the reverse complement.
ACCAGACTGTACTGGGTCCCTCTGCTCTGACAGACACATTATAACCAGACTGTACTGTGTCCCTCTGCTCTGACAGGTACATTATAACCGGACTTTACTGTGTACCTCTGCTCTGACAGAGACATGATAACCAGACTGTACTGTATCCCTCTGCTCTAACAGATACATTATAACCAGACTGTACTGTGACCCTCTGCTCTCACAGATACATTATAACAAGACTGTACTGTGTCCCTCTGCTCTTACAGATACATTATAACCAGGCTGTACTGTGTCCCTCTGCTCTGTCAGATACATTATAACCAGACTGTACAGTGTCCCTCTGCTCTTACAGATACATTAATAACCAGACAGTCATGTATCCCTCTGCTCTGACAGATACATTATAACCAGACTGTACTGTGTTCCTCTGCTCTGACAGATACATTATAACCAAACTGTACTGTGTTCCTCTGCTCTTGCAGACACATTATAACCAGACTGTACTGTGTCCCTCTGCTCTGAGAGATACTTTATAACCAGACTGTACTGTGTCCCTCTGCTCTGACAGATACATTATAACCAGACAGTCTTGTGTCCCTCTGCTCTGACAGATACATTATAACCAGACTGTACTGTGTCCCTCTGCTCTGAGAGATACATTATAACCAGGCTGTACTGTGTCCCTCTGCTCTGACAGATACATTATAACCAGACTGTACTGTGTACCTCTGCTCTGACAGAGACATTATAACCAGACTATACTGTGTCCCTCCGCTCTGTCAGATACATTATAACCAGACTGTACTGTGTACCTCTGCTCTGACAGATACATTATAACCAGACTGTACTGTGTTCCTCTGCTCTGACAGATACATTAAAACCAGACTGTACTGTGTTCCTCTGCTCTGACAGACACATTATAACCACACTGTACTGTGTCCCTCTGCTCTGACAGATACATTATAACCAGACTGTACTGTGTTCCTCTGCTCTGACAGATACATTAAAACCAGACTGTACTGTGTTCCTCTGCTCTGACAGACACATTATAACCACACTGTACTGTGTCCCTCTGCTCTTGCAGACACATTATAACCACACTGTACTGTGTCCCTCTGCTCTGACAGATACATTATAACCAGACTGTACTGTGTCCCTCTGCTCTGACAGATACCTTATAACCAGACTGTACTGTGTCCCTCTGCTCTGTCAGATACATTATAACCAGACTGTACTGTGTACCTCTGCTCTGACAGATACATTATAACCAGACTGTACTGTGTCCCTCTGCTCTGTCAGATACATTATAACCAGACTGTACTGTGTCCCTCTGCTCTGACAGATACATTATAACCAGAATGTACTGTGTCCCTCTGCTCTGACAGATACATTATAATCGGACTGTACTGTGTCCCTCTGCTCTGATAGATACATTATAGCCAGACTGTACTGTGTCCATCTGCTCTGACAGATACATTATAACCAGACTGTACTGTGTCCCTCTGCTCTAACAGATACATTATAACCAGACTGTACAGTGTCTCTCTGGTCTGACAGACAAATTATAACCGGACTGTACTGTATTCCTCTGCTCTGACAGACACATTATCACCAGTGTGTTCTGTGCTCGTCTGGTCTTTTCAGAGACAGTTATAACCAGACTGTACTCTGTCCCTCTGCTCTGACAGACACATTTTCACCGGACTGTACTGTATTCCTCTGCTCTGACAGATACATTATAACCAGACTGTACTGTGTCCCTCTGCTCTGACAGAGACATTATAACCAGAGTGTACTGTAGCCCTCTGCTCTGACAGATACATTATAACCAGACTGTACTGTGTCCCTCTGCTCTGACAGATACATTATAACCAGACTGTACTGTGTTCCTCTGCTCTGACAGATACATTATAACCAGACTGTACTGTGTCCCTCTGCTCTGACAGATACATTATAACCAGACTGTACTGGGTCCCTCTGCTCTGACAGACACATTATAACCAGACTGTACTGTGTCCCTCTGCTCTGACAGGTACATTATAACCGGACTGTACTGTGTACCTCTGCTCTGACAGAGACATGATAACCAGACTGTACTGTATCCCTCTGCTCTAACAGATACATTATAACCAGACTGTACTGTGACCCTCTGCTCTCACAGATACATTATAACAAGACTGTACTGTGTCCCTCTGCTCTTACAGATACATTATAACCAGGCTGTACTGTGTCCCTCTGCTCTGTCAGATACATTATAACCAGACTGTACAATGTCCCTCTGCTCTTACAGATACATTAATAACCAGACAGTCATGTATCCCTCTGCTCTGACAGATACATTATAACCAGACTGTACTGTGTTCCTCTGCTCTGACAGATACATTATAACCAAACTGTACTGTGTTCCTCTGCTCTTGCAGACACATTATAACCAGACTGTACTGTGTCCCTCTGCTCTGAGAGATACTTTATAACCAGACTGTACTGTGTCCCTCTGCTCTGACAGATACATTATAACCAGACAGTCTTGTGTCCCTCTGCTCTGACAGATACATTATAACCAGACTGTACTGTGTCCCTCTGCTCTGACAGACACATTTTCACCGGAATGTACTGTATTCCTCTGCTCTGACAGATACATTATAACCAGACTGTACTGTGTCCCTCTGCTCTGACAGAGACATTATAACCAGACTGTACTGTAGCCCTCTGCTCTGACAGATACATTATAACCAGACTGTACTGTGTCCCTCTGCTCTGACAGATACATTATAACCAGACTGTACTGTGTTCCTCTGCTCTGACAGATACATTATAACCAGACTGTACTGTGTCCCTCTGCTCTGACAGATACATTATAACCAGACTGTACTGGGTCCCTCTGCTCTGACAGACACATTATAACCAGACTGTACTGTGTCCCTCTGCTCTGACAGGTACATTATAACCGGACTGTACTGTGTACCTCTGCTCTGACAGAGACATGATAACCAGACTGTACTGTATCCCTCTGCTCTAACAGATACATTATAACCAGACTGTACTGTGACCCTCTGCTCTCACAGATACATTATAACAAGACTGTACTGTGTCCCTCTGCTCTTACAGATACATTATAACCAGGCTGTACTGTGTCCCTCTGCTCTGTCAGATACATTATAACCAGACTGTACAGTGTCCCTCTGCTCTTACAGATACATTAATAACCAGACAGTCATGTATCCCTCTGCTCTGACAGATACATTATAACCAGACTGTACTGTGTTCCTCTGCTCTGACAGATACATTATAACCAAACTGTACTGTGTTCCTCTGCTCTTGCAGACACATTATAACCAGACTGTACTGTGTCCCTCTGCTCTGAGAGATACTTTATAACCAGACTGTACTGTGTCCCTCTGCTCTGACAGATACATTATAACCAGACAGTCTTGTGTCCCTCTGCTCTGACAGATACATTATAACCAGACTGTACTGTGTCCCTCTGCTCTGAGAGATACATTATAACCAGGCTGTACTGTGTCCCTCTGCTCTGACAGATACATTATAACCAGACTGTACTGTGTACCTCTGCTCTGACAGAGACATTATAACCAGACTGTACTGTGTCCCTCCGCTCTGTCAGATACATTATAACCAGACTGTACTGTGTACCTCTGCTCTGACAGATACATTATAACCAGACTGTACTGTGTTCCTCTGCTCTGACAGATACATTAAAACCAGACTGTACTGTGTTCCTCTGCTCTGACAGACACATTATAACCACACTGTACTGTGTCCCTCTGCTCTTGCAGACACATTATAACCACACTGTACTGTGTCCCTCTGCTCTGACAGATACATTATAACCAGACTGTACTGTGTCCCTCTGCTCTGACAGATACCTTATAACCAGACTGTACTGTGTCCCTCTGCTCTGTCAGATACATTATAACCACACTGTACTGTGTCCCTCTGCTCTGACAGATACATTATAACCAGACTATACTGTGTCCCTCTGCTCTGTCAGATACATTATAACCAGACTGTACTGTGTCCCTCTGCTCTGACAGATACATTATAACCAGAATGTACTGTGTCCCTCTGCTCTGACAGATACATTATAATCGGACTGTACTGTGTCCCTCTGCTCTGATAGATACATTATAACCAGACTGTACTGTGTTCCTCTGCTCTGACAGATACATTATAACCAGACTGTACTGTGTCCCTCTGCTCTAACAGATACATTATAACCAGACTGTACAGTGTCTCTCTGGTCTGACAGACAAATTATAACCGGACTGTACTGTATTCCTCTGCTCTGACAGACACATTATCACCAGAGTGTTCTGTGCTCGTCTGGTCTTTTCAGAGACAGTTATAACCAGACTGTACTCTGTCCCTCTGCTCTGACAGACACATTTTCACCGGACTGTACTGTATTCCTCTGCTCTGACAGATACATTATAACCAGACTGTACTGTGTCCCTCTGCTCTGACAGAGACATTATAACCAGAGTGTACTGTAGCCCTCTGCTCTGACAGATACATTATAACCAGACTGTACTGTGTCCCTCTGCTCTGACAGATACATTATAACCAGACTGTACTGTGTTCCTCTGCTCTGACAGATACATTATAACCAGACTGTACTGTGTCCCTCTGCTCTGACAGATACATTATAACCAGACTGTACTGGGTCCCTCTGCTCTGACAGACACATTATAACCAGACTGTACTGTGTCCCTCTGCTCTGACAGGTACATTATAACCGGACTGTACTGTGTACCTCTGCTCTGACAGAGACATGATAACCAGACTGTACTGTATCCCTCTGCTCTGACAGACACATTATAACCAGACTGTACTGTGTCCCTCTGCTCTGACAGGTACATTATAACCGGACTGTACTGTGTACCTCTGCTCTGACAGAGACATGATAACCAGACTGTACTGTATCCCTCTGCTCTTACAGATACATTATAACCAGGCTGTACTGTGTCCCTCTGCTCTGTCAGATACATTATAACCAGACTGTACTGTGTTCCTCTGCTCTTGCAGACACATTATAACCAGACTGTACAGTGTCCCTCTGCTCTTACAGATACATTAATAACCAGACAGTCATGTATCCCTCTGCTCTGACAGATACATTATAACCAGACTGTACTGTGTTCCTCTGCTCTGACAGATACATTATAACCAAACTGTACTGTGTCCCTCTGCTCTGACAGATACATTATAACCAGACTGTACTGTGTCCCTCTGCTCTGAGAGATACTTTATAACCAGACTGTACTGTGTCCCTCTGCTCTGACAGATACATTATAACCAGACTGTACTGTGTCCCTCTGCTCTGACAGATACATTATAACCAGACTGTACTGTGTACCTCTGCTCTGACAGAGACATTATAACCAGACTGTACTGTGTCCCTCTGCTCTGTCAGATACATTATAACCTGACTGTACTGTGTACCTCTGCTCTGACAGATACATTATAACCAGACTGTACTGTGTCCCTCTGCTCTGAGAGATACATTATAACCAGACTGTACTGTGTCCCTCTGCTCTGACAGATACATTATAACCAGACTGTACTGTGTCCCTCTGCTCTGTCAGATACATTATAACCAGACTGTACTGTGTCCCTCTGCTCTGACAGATACATTATAACCAGAATGTACTGTGTCCCTCTGCTCTGACAGATACATTATAATCGGACTGTACTGTGTCCCTCTGCTCTGATAGATACATTATAGCCAGACTGTACTGTGTCCCTCTGCTCTGATAGATACATTATAGCCAGACTGTACTGTGTCCATCTGCTCTGACAGATACATTATAACCAGACTGTACTGTGTCCCTCTGCTCTGACAGATACATTATAACCAGACTGTACAGTGTCTCTCTGGTCTGACAGACAAATTATAACCGGACTGTACTGTATTCCTCTGCTCTGACAGACACATTATAACAAGACTGTACTGTGTCCCTCTGCTCTTACAGATACATTATAATCAGACTGTACTGTGCCCCTCAGTTCTGTCAGATATGTTAATAACAAGACTGTACTGTGTTCCACTGCTCTGACAGACACATTATAACCAGACTGTACTGTGTCCCTCTGCTCTGACAGATACATTATAACCAGACTGGACTGTGTACCTCTGCTCTGACAGATACATTATAACCAGACTGTACTGTGTCTCACTGCTCTGACAGATACATTAATAACCAGACTGTACTGTGCCCTTCAGTTCTGTCAGATATGTTAATAACAAGACTGTACTGTGTTCCTCTGCTCTGACAGATACATTATAACCAGACTGTACTGTGTCCCTCTGCTCTGTCAGATACATTATAACCAGACTGTACTGTGTACCTCTGCTCTGACAGAGACATTATAACCAGACTGTACTGTGTCCCTCTGCTCTGACAGATACATTATAACCAGACTGTACTGTGTCCCTCTGCTCTGACAGATACATTATAACCAGACTGTACTGTGTACCTCTGCTCTGACAGAGACATTATAACCAGACTGTACTGTGTCCCTCCGCTCTGTCAGATACATTATAACCAGACTGTACTGTGTACCTCTGCTCTGACAGATACATTATAACCAGACTGTACTGTGTTCCTCTGCTCTGACAGATACATTAAAACCAGACTGTACTGTGTTCCTCTGCTCTGACAGACACATTATAACCACACTGTACTGTGTCCCTCTGCTCTTGCAGACACATTATAACCACACTGCACTGTGTCCCTCTGCTCTGACAGATACATTATAACCAGACTGTAATGTGTCCCTCTGCTCTGACAGATACATTATAACCAGACTGTACTGTGTCCCTCTGCTCTGAGAGATACATTATAACCAGACTGTACTGTGTCCCTCTGCTCTGAGAGATACATTATAACCAGACTGTACTGTGTTCCTCTGCTCTGACAGATACATTATAACCAGACTGTACTGTGTCCCTCTGCTCTGAGAGATACATTATAACCAGACTGTACTGTGTCCCTCTGCTCTGAGAGATACATTATAACCAGACTGTACTGTGTCCCTCTGCTCTGAGAGATACTTTATAACCAGACTGTACTGTGTCCCTCTGCTCTGACAGATACATTATAACCAGACTGTACTGTGTCCCTCTGCTCTGACAGATACATTATAACCAGACTGTACTGTGTACCTCTGCTCTGACAGAGACATTATAACCAGACTGTACTGTGTCCCTCTGCTCTGTCAGATACATTATAACCTGACTGTACTGTGTACCTCTGCTCTGACAGATACATTATCTGGCAACGGCACGGTAGCACAGTGGGTAGCACTGCTGCTTCACAGCGCCAGAGATCCGGGTTCAATTCCCGCCTCAGGCGACTCTCTGTGTGGAGTTTGCACATTCTCCCCGTGTCTGCGTGGGTTTCCTCCGGGTGCTCCGGTTTCCTCCCACAATCCAAAAAAAAAAATGTGCAGGGGTTAGGTGAATTGGCCATGCTAAATTGCCCGTAGTGTTAGGTGAAGGGGTAAATGTAGGAGAATGGGTTTGGGTGGGTTACGCTTCGGCGGGTCGGTGTGGACTTGTTGGGCCGAAGGGCCTGTTTCCACACTGTAAGTAATCTAATCTAATCTAATTATAACCAGACTGTACTGTGTTCCTCTGCTCTGACAGATACATTAAAACCAGACTGTACTGTGTTCCTCTGCTCTGACAGATACATTATAACCAGACTGTACTGTGTCCCTCTGCTCTGTCAGATACATTATAAGCAGACTGTACTGTGTCCCTCTGCTCTGACAGATACATTATAACCAGACTGTACTGTGTCCCTCTGCTCTGACAGATACGTTATAACCAGACTGTACTGTGTACCTCTGCTCTGTCAGATACATTATAACCAGACTGTACTGTGTCCCTCTGCTCTGACAGACACATTATAACCAGACTGTACTGTGTCCCTCTGCTCTGACAGATACATTATAATCAGACTGTACTGTGTCCCTCTGCTCTGACAGATACATTATAACCAGACTGTACTGTGTCCCTCTGCTCTGACAGATACATTATAACCAGACTGTACTGTGTACCTCTGCTCTGTCAGATACATTATAACCAGACTGTACTGTGTCCCTCTGCTCTGACAGACACATTATAACCAGACTGTACTGTGTCCCTCTGCTCTGACAGATACATTATAACCAGACTGTACTGTGTCCCTCTGCTCTTGCAGACACATTATAACCACACTGTACTGTGTCCCTCTGCTCTGACAGATACATTATAACCAGACTGTACTGTGTCCCTCTGCTCTGACAGATACATTATAACCAGACTGTACTGTGTCCCTCTGCTCTGAGAGATACATTATAACCAGACTGTACTGTGTCCCTCTGCTCTGACAGATACATTATAACCAGACTGTACTGTGTCCCTCTGCTCTGTCAGATACATTATAACCAGACTGTACTGTGTCCCTCTGCTCTGACAGATACATTATAACCAGAATGTACTGTGTCCCTCTGCTCTGACAGATACATTATAATCGGACTGTACTGTGTCCCTCTGCTCTGATAGATACATTATAGCCAGACTGTACTGTGTCCCTCTGCTCTGATAGATACATTATAGCCAGACTGTACTGTGTCCATCTGCTCTGACAGATACATTATAACCAGACTGTACTGTGTCCCTCTGCTCTGACAGATACATTATAACCAGACTGTACAGTGTCTCTCTGGTCTGACAGACAAATTATAACCGGACTGTACTGTATTCCTCTGCTCTGACAGACACATTATAACAAGACTGTACTGTGTCCCTCTGCTCTTACAGATACATTATAATCAGACTGTACTGTGCCCCTCAGTTCTGTCAGATATGTTAATAACAAGACTTTACTGTGTTCCTCTGCTCTGACAGATACATTATAACCAGGCTACACTGTGTCCCCCTGCTCTGACAGATACATTATAACCAGACTGTACTGTGTTCCTCTGCTCTGACAGAGACATTATAACCAGAGTGTACTGTAGCCCTCTGCTCTGACAGATACATTATAACCAGACTGTACTGTGTCCCTCTGCTCTGACAGATACATTATAACCAGACTGTACTGTGTCCCTCTGCTCTGTCAGATACATTATAACCAGACTGTACTGTGTCCCTCTGCTCTGACAGAGACATTATAACCAGAGTGTACTGTAGCCCTCTGCTCTGACAGATACATTATAACCAGACTGTACTGTGTCCCTCTGCTCTGACAGATACATTATAACCAGACTGTACTGTGTCCCTCTGCTCTGTCAGATACATTATACCCAGACTGTACTGTGTCCCTCTGCTCTGACAGAGACATTATAACCAGAGTGTACTGTAGCCCTCTGCTCTGACAGATACATTATAACCAGACTGTACTGTGTCCCTCTGCTCTGACAGATACATTATAACCAGACTGTACTGTGTTCCTCTGCTCTGACAGATACATTATAACCAGACTGTACTGTGTCCCTCTGCTCTGACAGATACATTATAATCAGACTGTACTGGGTCCCTCGGCTCTGACAGACACATTATAACCAGACTGTACTGTGTCCCTCTGCTCTGACAGGTACATTATAACCGGACTGTACTGTGTACCTCTGCTCTGACAGAGACATGATGACCAGACTGTACTGTATCCCTCTGCTCTAACAGATACATTATAACCAGACTGTACTGTGACCCTCTGCTCTGTCAGATACATTATAACCAGACTGTACTGTGTCCACCTGCTCTGACAGATACATGAAACCAGAAAGTCTTGTTGCCCTCTGCTCTGACAGACACATTATAACCAGACTGGACTGTGTCCCTCTGCTCTGACAGATACATTATAACCAGACTGTACTGTGTCCCTCTGCTCTGACAGACACATTATAACCAGAGTGTACTGTGTCCCTCTGCTCTGACAGATACATTATAACCAGAAAGTACTGTGTCCCTCTGCTCTGAGAGATACATTATAACCAGGCTGTACTGTGTCCATCTGCTCTGACAGACACATTATAACCGGACTGTTCTGTGTCCCTCTGCTCTGTCAGATACATTATAACCAGACTGTACTGTGTCCCCCTGCTCTGACAGATACATTATAACCAGACTGTATTGTGTCCCTCTACTCTGAGAGATATGTTATAACCAGGCTGTACTGTGTCCCTCTGCTCTGACAGATACATTAATAACCAGACTGTACTGTGTCCCTCTGCTCTGACAGATACATTAATAACCAGACTATAGTGTGTCCCTCCGCTCTGACAGATACATTATAACCAGACTGTACTGTGCCCCTCAGTTCTGTCAGATATGTTAATAACAAGACTGTACTGTGTTCCTCTGCTCTGACAGATACATTATAACCAGACTGTACTGTGTCCCTCTGCTCTGTCAGATACATTATAACCAGATTGTACTGTGTACCTCTGCTCTGACAGATACATTATAACCAGACTGTACTGTGTCCCTCTGCTCTGACAGATACATTATAACCAGACTGTACTGTGTTCCTCTGCTCTGACAGACACATTATAACCAGACTGTACTGTGTTCCTCTGCTCTGACAGACATATTATAACCAGACTGTACTGTGTCCCTCTGCTCTGACAGACACATTATAACCAGACTGTACTGTGTCCCTCTGCTCTTACAGATCCATTAATAACCAGACTGTACTGTGTCCCTCTGCTCTGACAGATACATTATAACCAGACTGTACTGTGTTCCTCTGCTCTGACAGACACATTATAACCAGACTGTACTGTGTCCCTCTGCTCTGACAGATACATTATAACCAGGCTGCACTGTGTCCCTCTGCTCAGACAGATACATTAATAACCAGACTGTACTGTGTCCCTCTGCTCTGTCAGATACATTATAACCGGACTGTACTGTGTCCCTCTGCTCTGACAGATACATTATAACCATACAGTCTTGTGTCCCTCTGCTCTGACAGATACATTATAACCAGACTGTACTGTGTTCCTCTGCTCTGACAGACACATTATAACCAGACTGTACTGTGTCCCTCTGCTCTGACAGATACATTATAGCCAGACTGTACTGTGTCCCTCTGCTCTTACAGATCCATTAATAACCAGACTGTACTGTGTCCCTCTGCTCTGACAGATACATTATAACCAGACTGTACTGTGTTCCTCTGCTCTGACAGACACATTATAACCAGACTGTACTGTGTCCCTCTGCTCTGACAGATACATTATAACCAGGCTGCACTGTGTCCCTCTGCTCAGACAGATACATTAATAACCAGACTGTACTGTGTCCCTCTGCTCTGTCAGATACATTATAACCGGACTGTACTGTGTCCATCTGCTCTGACAGATACATTATAACCATACAGTCTTGTGTCCCTCTGCTCTGACAGATACATTATAACCAGACTGTACTGTGTTCCTCTGCTCTGACAGACACATTATAACCAGACTGTACTGTGTCCCTCTGCTCTGACAGATACATTATAACCAGAGGGTACTGTGTCCCTCTGCTCTGACACATACATTATAACCAGAAAGTACTGTGTCCCTCTGCTCTGAGAGATACATTATAACCAGGCTGTACTGTGTCCATCTGCTCTGACAGACACATTATAACCGGACTGTACTGTGTCCCTCTGCTCTCACAGATACATTATAACCTGACTGTCCTGTGCCCCTCAGTTCTGTCAGATATGTTAATAACAAGACTGTACTGTGTTCCTCTGCTCTGAGAGATACATTATAACCAGGCTACACTGTGTCCCCCTGCTCTGTCAGATACATTATAACCAGACTGTACTGTGTCCCTCTGCTCTGACAGATACATTATAACCAGACTGTACTGTGTCCCTCTGCTCTGTTAGATACATTATAACCTGACTGTACTGTGTTCCTCTGCTCTGACAGATACATTATAACCAGACTGTACTGTGTCCCTCTGCTCTTGCAGACACATTATAACCAGACTGTACTGTGTCCCTCTGCTCTGAGAGATACTTTCTAACCAGACTGTACTGTGTCCCTCTGCTCTGACAGATACATTATAACCAGACAGTCTTGTGTCCCTCTGCTCTGACAGATACATTATAACCAGACTGTACTGTGTCCCTCTGCTCTGACAGATACATTATAACCAGACTGTACTGTGTCCCTCTGCTCTGAGAGATACATTATAACCAGACTGTACTGTGTAACACTGCTCTGTCAGATACATTATAACCAGACTGTACTGTGTCCATCGGCTCTGACAGACACATTATAACCAGACTGTACTGTGTCCCTCTGCTCTGACAGATACATTATAACCAGACTGTACTGTGTCTTACTGCTCTGACAGATACATTAATAACCAGACTGTACTGTGCCCTTCAGTTCTGTCAGATATGTTAATAACAAGACTGTACTGTGTTCCTCTGCTCTGACAGATACATTATAACCAGACTGTACTGTGTCCCTCTGCTCTGTCAGATACATTATAAGCAGACTGTACTGTGTCCCTCTGCTCTGACAGATACATTATAACCAGACTGTACTGTGTTCCTCTGCTCTGACAGATACATTAAAACCAGACTGTACTGTGCTCCTCTGCTCTGACAGACACATTATAACCACACTGTACTGTGTCCCTCTGCTCTTGCAGACACATTATAACCACACTGTACTGTGTCCCTCTGCTCTGACAGATACATTATAACCAGACTGTACTGTGTCCCTCTGCTCTGACAGATACATTATAACCAGACTGTACTGTGTCCCTCTGCTCTGAGAGATACATTATAACCAGACTGTACTGTGTCCCTCTGCTCTGACAGATACCTTATAACCAGACTGTACTGTGTCCCTCTGCTCTGTCAGATACATTATAACCAGACTGTACTGTGTCCTTCTGCTCTGACAGAAACATTATAACCAGACTGTACTGTGTCCCTCTGCTCTGACAGATACATTATAACCAGATTGTACTGTGTCCCTCTGCTCTGTCAGATACATTATAACCAGACTGTACTGTGTCCCTCTGCTCTGACAGATACATTATAACCAGAATGTACTGTGTCCCTCTGCTCTGAGAGATACATTATAACCAGACTGTACTGTGTACCTCTGCTCTGACAGAGACATTAAAACCAGGCTGTACTGTGTTCCTCTGCTCTGACAGACACATTATAACCAGACTGTACTGTGTCCCTCTGCTCTGACAGATACATTATAACCAGACTGTACTGTGTCCCTCTGCTCTGTGAGATACATTATAACCAGACTGTACTGTGTCCCTCTGCTCTGTCAGATACATTATAACCAGACTTAACTGTGTCCCTCTGCTCTGACAGATACATTATAACCAGACTGTACTGTGCCCCTCAGTTCTGTCAGATATGTTAATAACAAGACTGTACTGTGTTCCTCTGCTCTGACAGATACATTATAACCAGACTGTACTGTGTCCCTCTGCTCTGTCAGATACATTATAACCAGATTGTACTGTGTACCTCTGCTCTGACAGATACATTATAACCAGACTGTACTGTGTCCCTCTGCTCTGACAGATACATTATAACCAGACTGTACTGTGTTCCTCTGCTCTGACAGACACATTATAACCAGACTGTACTGTGTTCCTCTGCTCTGACAGACATATTATAACCAGACTGTACTGTGTCCCTCTGCTCTGACAGACACATTATAACCAGACTGTACTGTGTCCCTCTGCTCTTACAGATCCATTAATAACCAGACTGTACTGTGTCCCTCTGCTCTGACAGATACATTATAACCAGACTGTACTGTGTTCCTCTGCTCTGACAGACACATTATAACCAGACTGTACTGTGTCCCTCTGCTCTGACAGATACATTATAACCAGGCTGCACTGTGTCCCTCTGCTCAGACAGATACATTAATAACCAGACTGTACTGTGTCCCTCTGCTCTGTCAGATACATTATAACCGGACTGTACTGTGTCCCTCTGCTCTGACAGATACATTATAACCATACAGTCTTGTGTCCCTCTGCTCTGACAGATACATTATAACCAGACTGTACTGTGTTCCTCTGCTCTGACAGACACATTATAACCAGACTGTACTGTGTCCCTCTGCTCTGACAGATACATTATAGCCAGACTGTACTGTGTCCCTCTGCTCTGAGAGATACATTATAACCAGGCTGTACTGTGTCCATCTGCTCTGACAGACACATTATAATCGGACTGTACTGTGTCCCTCTGCTCTCACAGATACATTATAACCAGACTGTACTGTGCCCCTCAGTTCTGTCAGATATGTTAATAACAAGACTGTACTGTGTTCCTCTGCTCTGAGAGATACATTATAACCAGGCTACACTGTGTCCCCCTGCTCTGTCAGATACATTATAACCAGACTGTACTGTGTCCCTCTGCTCTGACAGATACATTATAACCAGACTGTACTGTGTCCCTCTGCTCTGTTAGATACATTATAACCTGACTGTACTGTGTTCCTCTGCTCTGACAGATACATTATAACCAGACTGTACTGTGTCCCTCTGCTCTTGCAGACACATTATAACCAGACTGTACTGTGTCCCTCTGCTCTGAGAGATACTTTCTAACCAGACTGTACTGTGTCCCTCTGCTCTGACAGATACATTATAACCAGACAGTCTTGTGTCCCTCTGCTCTGACAGATACATTATAACCAGACTGTACTGTGTCCCTCTGCTCTGACAGATACATTATAACCAGACTGTACTGTGTCCCTCTGCTCTGAGAGATACATTATAACCAGACTGTACTGTGTAACACTGCTCTGTCAGATACATTATAACCAGACTGTACTGTGTCCATCGGCTCTGACAGACACATTATAACCAGACTGTACTGTGTCCCTCTGCTCTGACAGATACATTATAACCAGACTGTACTGTGTCTTACTGCTCTGACAGATACATTAATAACCAGACTGTACTGTGCCCTTCAGTTCTGTCAGATATGTTAATAACAAGACTGTACTGTGTTCCTCTGCTCTGACAGATACATTATAACCAGACTGTACTGTGTCCCTCTGCTCTGTCAGATACATTATAAGCAGACTGTACTGTGTCCCTCTGCTCTGACAGATACATTATAACCAGACTGTACTGTGTTCCTCTGCTCTGACAGATACATTAAAACCAGACTGTACTGTGCTCCTCTGCTCTGACAGACACATTATAACCACACTGTACTGTGTCCCTCTGCTCTTGCAGACACATTATAACCACACTGTACTGTGTCCCTCTGCTCTGACAGATACATTATAACCAGACTGTACTGTGTCCCTCTGCTCTGACAGATACATTATAACCAGACTGTACTGTGTCCCTCTGCTCTGAGAGATACATTATAACCAGACTGTACTGTGTCCCTCTGCTCTGACAGATACCTTATAACCAGACTGTACTGTGTCCCTCTGCTCTGTCAGATACATTATAACCAGACTGTACTGTGTCCTTCTGCTCTGACAGAAACATTATAACCAGACTGTACTGTGTCCCTCTGCTCTGACAGATACATTATAACCAGATTGTACTGTGTCCCTCTGCTCTGTCAGATACATTATAACCAGACTGTACTGTGTCCCTCTGCTCTGACAGATACATTATAACCAGAATGTACTGTGTCCCTCTGCTCTGAGAGATACATTATAACCAGACTGTACTGTGTACCTCTGCTCTGACAGAGACATTAAAACCAGGCTGTACTGTGTTCCTCTGCTCTGACAGACACATTATAACCAGACTGTACTGTGTCCCTCTGCTCTGACAGATACATTATAACCAGACTGTACTGTGTCCCTCTGCTCTGTGAGATACATTATAACCAGACTGTACTGTGTCCCTCTGCTCTGTCAGATACATTATAACCAGACTTAACTGTGTCCCTCTGCTCTGACAGATACATTATAACCAGACTGTACTGTGCCCCTCAGTTCTGTCAGATATGTTAATAACAAGACTGTACTGTGTTCCTCTGCTCTGACAGATACATTATAACCAGACTGTACTGTGTCCCTCTGCTCTGTCAGATACATTATAACCAGATTGTACTGTGTACCTCTGCTCTGACAGATACATTATAACCAGACTGTACTGTGTCCCTCTGCTCTGACAGATACATTATAACCAGACTGTACTGTGTTCCTCTGCTCTGACAGACACATTATAACCAGACTGTACTGTGTTCCTCTGCTCTGACAGACATATTATAACCAGACTGTACTGTGTCCCTCTGCTCTGACAGACACATTATAACCAGACTGTACTGTGTCCCTCTGCTCTTACAGATCCATTAATAACCAGACTGTACTGTGTCCCTCTGCTCTGACAGATACATTATAACCAGACTGTACTGTGTTCCTCTGCTCTGACAGACACATTATAACCAGACTGTACTGTGTCCCTCTGCTCTGACAGATACATTATAACCAGGCTGCACTGTGTCCCTCTGCTCAGACAGATACATTAATAACCAGACTGTACTGTGTCCCTCTGCTCTGTCAGATACATTATAACCGGACTGTACTGTGTCCCTCTGCTCTGACAGATACATTATAACCATACAGTCTTGTGTCCCTCTGCTCTGACAGATACATTATAACCAGACTGTACTGTGTTCCTCTGCTCTGACAGACACATTATAACCA
The DNA here is from genome assembly GCF_037043375.1 of Chiloscyllium plagiosum. Lineage (NCBI taxonomy): Eukaryota > Metazoa > Chordata > Chondrichthyes > Orectolobiformes > Hemiscylliidae > Chiloscyllium > Chiloscyllium plagiosum. Next base: position 5,143,575 of record NW_028270184.1, on the reverse strand, counting down.
GACTGTACTGTGTCCCTCTGCTCTGACAGATACATTATAGCCAGACTGTACTGTGTCCCTCTGCTCTGAGAGATACATTATAACCAGGCTGTACTGTGTCCATCTGCTCTGACAGACACATTATAATCGGACTGTACTGTGTCCCTCTGCTCTCACAGATACATTATAACCAGACTGTACTGTGCCCCTCAGTTCTGTCAGATATGTTAATAACAAGACTGTACTGTGTTCCTCTCCTCTGAGAGATACATTATAACCAGGCTACACTGTGTCCCCCTGCTCTGTCAGATACATTATAACCAGACTGTACTGTGTCCCTCTGCTCTGACAGATACATTATAACCAGACTGTACTGTGTTCCTCTGCTCTGACAGATACATTATAACCAGACTGTACTGTGTCCCTCTGCTCTTGCAGACACATTATAACCAGACTGTACTGTGTCCCTCTGCTCTGAGAGATACTTTATAACCAGACTGTACTGTGTCCCTCTGCTCTGACAGATACATTATAACCAGACAGTCTTGTGTCCCTCTGCTCTGACAGATACATTATAACCAGACTGTACTGTGTCCCTCTGCTCTGACAGATACATTATAACCAGACTGTACTGTGTCCCTCTGCTCTGAGAGATACATTATAACCAGACTGTACTGTGTAACACTGCTCTGTCAGATACATTATAACCAGACTGTACTGTGTCCATCGGCTCTGACAGACACATTATAACCAGACTGTACTGTGTCCCTCTGCTCTGACAGATACATTATAACCAGACTGTACTGTGTCTCACTGCTCTGACAGATACATTAATAACCAGACTGTACTGTGCCCTTCAGTTCTGTCAGGTATGTTAATAACAAGACTGAAACTTTATTGCTGGAACAGCACAGCAGGTCAGGCAGCCAGACTGTACTGTGTCCCTCTGCTCTGACAGAGACATTATAACCAGACTGTACTGTGTTCCTCTGCTCTGACAGACACATTATAACCAGACTGTACTGTGTCCCTCTGCTCTGACAGATACATTATAGCCAGACTGTACTGTGTCCCTCTGCTCTGACAGATACATTATAACCAGACTGTACTGTGTCCCTCTGCTCTGTCAGATACATTATAACCAGACTGTACTGTGTACCTCTGCTCTGACAGATACATTATAACCTGGCTGTACAGTGTCTCTCTGGTCTGACAGACACATTATAACCGGACTGTACTGTATTCCTCTGCTCTGACAGACACATTATAACCAGAGTGTTCTGTGTTCGTCTGGTCTGTCAGATACATTATAACCAGACTGTACTGTGTACCTCTGCTCTGACAGATACATTATAACCTGGCTGTACAGTGTCTCTCTGGTCTGACAGACACATTATAACCGGACTGTACTGTATTCCTCTGCTCTGACAGACACATTATAACCAGAGTGTTCTGTGCTCGTCTGGTCTGTCAGAGACAGTTATAACCAGACTGTACTCTGTCCCTCTGCTCTGACAGATATATTATAACCTGGCTGTACAGTGTCTCTCTGGTCTGACAGACACATTATAACCGGACTGTACTGTATTCCTCTGCTCTGACAGACACATTATAACCAGAGTGTTCTGTGTTCGTCTGGTCTGTCAGATACATTATAACCAGACTGTACTGTGTCCATCTGCTCTGACAGACACATTATAACCAGACTGTACTGTGTCCCTCTGCTCCGACAGATACATTATAATCAGACTGTACTGTGTCCCTCTGCTCTGACAGATACATTATAACCTGGCTGTACAGTGTCTCTCTGGTCTGACAGACAAATTATAACCGGATTGTACTGTATTCCTCTGCTCTAACAGACACATTGTCACCAGAGTGTTCTGTGCTCGTCTGGTCTTTTCAGAGACAGTTATAACCAGACTGTACTCTGTCCCTCTGCTCTGACAGTTACATTATAACCTGGCTGTACAGTGTCTCTCTGGTCTGACAGACACATTATAACCGGACTGTACTGTATTCCTCTGCTCTGACAGACACATTATAACCAGAGTGTTCTGTGTTCGTCTGGTCTGTCAGATACATTATAACCAGACTGTACTGTGTCCCTGTGCTCTGACAGATACATTATAACCAGACTTTACTGTGTCCCTCTGCTCTGACAGACACATTATAACCAGACTGTACTGTGTCCATCTGCTCTGACAGACACATTATAACCAGACTGTACTGTGTCCCTCTGCTCTGACAGATACATTATAACCCGGCTGTACAGTGTCTCTCTGGTCTGACAGACAAATTATAACTGGACTGTACTGTATTCCTCTGCTCTGACAGACACATTATCACCAGAGTGTTCTGTGCTCGTCTGGTCTTTTCAGAGACAGTTATAACCAGACTGTACTCTGTCCCTCTGCTCTGACAGACACATTATAACCGGACTGTACTGTATTCCTCTGCTCTGACAGATACATTAATAACTAGACTGTACTGTGACCCTCTGCTGTGACAGATACCTAATAACAAGACTGTACTGTGTTCCTCTGCTCTGACAGATACATTATAACCAGACTGTACAGTGTCTCTCTGCTCTGACAGATACATTAATAACCAGACTGTACTGTGCCCCTCAGTTCTGTCAGATATGTTAATAACAAGACTGTACTGTGTTCCTCTGCTCTGACAGATACATTATAACCAGACTGGACTGTGTCCCTCTGCTCTGTCAGATACATTATAACCAGACTGTACTGTGTCCCTCTGCTCTGACAGAGACATTATAACCAGAGTGTACTGTAGCCCTCTGCTCTGACAATTACATTATAACCAGACTGTACTGTGTCCCTCTGCTCTGACAGATACATTATAACCAGACTGTACTGTGTTCCTCTGCTCTGACAGATACATTATAACCAGACTGTACTGTGTCCCTCTGCTCTGACAGATACATTATAACCAGACTGTACTGGGTCCCTCTGCTCTGACAGACACATTATAATCAGACTGTACTGTGTCCCTCTGCTCTGACAGGTACATTATAACCGGACTGTACTGTGTACCTCTGCTCTGACAGAGACATTATAACCAGACTGTACTGTGTTCCTCTGCTCTGACAGATACATTATAACCAGACTGTACCGTGTCCCTCTGCTCTGACAGAGACATTATAACCAGACTGTACTGTATCCCTCTGCTCTGACAGATACATTATAACCAGATTGTACTGTGTCCCTCTGCTCTGACAGACACATTGTAACCAGACTGTACTGTGTCCCTCGGCTCTGACAGACACATTATAACCAGACTGTACTGTGTCCCTCTGCTCTGACAGACACATTGTAACCAGACTGTACTGTGTCCCTCTGCTCTGACAGATACATTATAACCAGACTGTACTGTGTCCCTCTGCTCTTACAGATACATAAATAACCAGACTGTACTGTGTCACTCTGCTGACAGACACATTAAAACCGGACTGTACTGTGTCCCTCTGCTCTGACAGATACATTATAACCAGACTGTACTGTGTCCCTCTGCTCTGACAGATACATTACAACCAGACTGTACTGTGTCCCTCTACTCTGACAGATACATTATAACCCGGCTTTACAGTGTCTCTCTGGTCTGACCGACAAATTATAACCGGACTGTACTGTATTCCTCTGCTCTGACAGACATTTTGTCACCAGAGTGTTCTGTGCTCGTCTGGTCTGTCAGAGACAGTTATAACCAGACTGTACTCTGTCCCTCTGCTCTGAAAGATACAATATAACCAGACTGTACTGTGTCCCTCTGCTCTGACAGATACATTATAACCAGACTGTACTGTGTCCCTCTGCTCTGAGAGATACATTATAACCAGATTTTACTGTGTCCCTCTGGCCTGATAGATACATTATAACTGGACTGTACTGTGTCCCTGTGCTCTGACAGACACATTGTAACCAGACTGTACTGTGTCCCTCTGCTCTGACAGATACATTATAACCAGACTGTACTGTGTCCCTCTGCTCTGACAGACACATTATAACCAGACTGTACTGTGTCCCTCTGCTCTGACAGATACATTATAACCAGACTGGACTGTGTCCCTCTGCTCTTACAGATACATTAATAACCAGACAGTCTTGTGTCACTCTGCTGACAGACACATTAAAACCGGACTGTACTGTGTCCCTCTGCTCTGACAGATACATTATAACCAGACTGTACTGTGTCCCTCTGCGCTGAGAGATACTTTATAACCAGACTGTACTGTGTCCCTCTGCTCTGTCAGATACATTATAACCAGACTGTACTGTGTCCCTCTGCTCTGACAGACACATTATAACCAGACTGTACTGTGTCCCTCTGCTCTGACAGATACATTATAACCAGACTGGACTGTGTCCCTCTGCTCTTACAGATACATTAATAACCAGACAGTCTTGTGTCACTCTGCTGACAGACACATTAAAACCGGACTGTACTGTGTCCCTCTGCTCTGACAGATACATTATAACCAGACTGTATTGTGTCCCTCTGCTCCTTTAGAGACATTATAACCAGACTGTACTGTGTTCCTCTGCTCTGTCAGATACATTAAAACCAGACTGTATTGTGTCCCTCTGCTCCTTTAGAGACATTATAACCAGACTGTACTGTGTCCCTCTGCTCTGACAGATACATTATAACCAGACTGTATTGTGTCGCTCTGCTCCTTTAGAGACATTATAACCAGACTGTACTGTGTTCCTCTGCTCTGTCAGATACATTAAAACCAGACTGTATTGTGTCCCTCTGCTCCTTTAGAGACATTATAACCAGACTGTACTGTGTCCCTCTGCTCTGACAGATACATTATAACCAGACTGTACTGTGTCCCTCTGCTCTGTCAGATACATTATAACCAGACTGTATTGTGTCCCTCTGCTCCTTTAGAGACATTATAACCAGACTGTACTGTGTCCCTCTGCTCTGACAGATACATTATGACCAGACTGTACTGTGTTCCTTTGGTCTGTCAGAGACATTATAACCAGACTGTACTGTGTCCCTCTGCTCTGACAGACACATTATAACCAGACTGTACTGTGTCCCTCTGCTGTGACAGATACATTATAACCAGACTGTTCTGTGTTGTCCTGGTCTGACAGATACATTATAACCAGACTGGACTGTGTCCCTCTGCTCTGACAGATACATTATAACCAGACTGTACAGTGTCTCTCTGCTCTGACAGATACATTATAACCAGACTGTCCTGTGTTCCTCTGCTCTGACAGACACATTATAACCAGACTGTACTGTGTCCCTCTGCTTTGACAGACACATTATGACCAGACTGCAATGTGTCCCTCTGCTCTGAGAGATACATTAGAACCGGTCTGTACTGTGTCCCTCTGCTCTGACAGATACATTATAACCAGACTGTACTGTGTCCCTCTGCTCTGTCAGAGACATTATAACCACACTGTACTGTGTCCCTCTGCTCTTGCAGACACATTATAACCACACTGTACTGTGTCCCTCTGCTCTGACAGATACATTATAACCAGACTGTACTGTGTCCCTCTGCTCTGACAGATACATTATAACCAGACTGTACTGGGTCCCTCTGCTCTGACAGACACATTATAACCAGACTGTACTGTGCCCCTCAGTTCTGTCAGATATGTTAATAACAAGACTGTACTGTGTTCCTCTGCTCTGACAGATACATTATAACCAGACTGTACTGTGTCCCTCTGCTCTGTCAGATACATTATAACCAGACTGTACTGTGTCCCTCTGCTCTGACAGAGACATTATAACCAGAGTGTACTGTAGCCCTCTGCTCTGACAATTACATTATAACCAGACTGTACTGTGTCCCTCTGCTCTGACAGATACATTATAACCAGACTGTACTGTGTTCCTCTGCTCTGACAGATACATTTTAACCAGACTGTACTGTGTCCCTCTGCTCTGACAGATACATTATAACCAGACTGTACTGTGTCCCTCTGCTCTGACAGACACATGATAACCAGACTGTACTGTGTCCCTCTGCTCTGACAGGTACATTATAACCGGACTGTACTGTGTACCTCTGCTCTGACAGAGACATTATAACCAGACTGTACTGTGTCCCTCTGCTCTGACAGATACATTATAACCAGATTGTACTGTGTCCCTCTGTTCTGACAGACACATTGTAACCAGACTGTACTGTGTCCCTCGGCTCTGACAGACACATTATAACCAGACTGTACTGTGTCCCTCTGCTCTGACAGACACATTGTAACCAGACTGTACTGTGTCCCTCTGCTCTGACAGATACATTATAACCAGACTGTACTGTGTCCCTCTGCTCTTACAGATACATAAATAACCAGACTGTACTGTGTCACTCTGCTGACAGACACATTAAAACCGGACTGTACTGTGTCCCTCTGCTCTGACAGATACATTATAACCAGACTGTACTGTGTCCCTCTGCTCTGACAGATACATTACAACCAGACTGTACTGTGTCCCTCTACTCTGACAGATACATTATAACCCGGCTTTACAGTGTCTCTCTGGTCTGACCGACAAATTATAACCGGACTGTACTGTATTCCTCTGCTCTGACAGACACATTATAACCAGACTGTACTGTGTCCCTCTGCTCTGACAGATACATTATAATCACACTATACTGTGTCCCTCTGCTCTGACAGATACATTATAACCTGGCTGTACAGTGTCTCTCTGGTCTGACAGACAAATTATAACCGGACTGTACTGTATTCCTCTGCTCTGACAGACATATTGTCACCAGAGTGTTCTGTGCTCGTCTGGTCTGTCAGAGACAGTTATAACCAGACTGTACTCTGTCCCTCTGCTCTGAAAGATACAATATAACCAGACTGTACTGTGTCTCTCTGCTCTGACAGATACATTATAACCAGACTGTCCTGTGTTCCTCTGCTCTGACAGACACATTATAACCAGACTGTACTGTGTCCCTCTGCTTTGACAGACACATTATGACCAGACTGCAATGTGTCCCTCTGCTCTGAGAGATACATTAGAACCGGTCTGTACTGTGTCCCTCTGCTCTGACAGATACATTATAACCAGACTGTACTGTGTCCCTCTGCTCTGTCAGAGACATTATAACCACACTGTACTGTGTCCCTCTGCTCTTGCAGACACATTATAACCACACTGTACTGTGTCCCTCTGCTCTGACAGATACATTATAACCAGACTGTACTGTGTCCCTCTGCTCTGACAGATACATTATAACCAGACTGTACTGGGTCCCTCTGCTCTGACAGACACATTATAACCAGACTGTACTGTGCCCCTCAGTTCTGTCAGATATGTTAATAACAAGACTGTACTGTGTCCCTCTGCTCTGTCAGATACATTATAACCAGACTGTACTGTGCCCCTCAGTTCTGTCAGATATGTTAATAACAAGACTGTACTGTGTCCCTCTACTCTGACAGATACATTATAACCCGGCTTTACAGTGTCTCTCTGGTCTGACCGACAAATTATAACCGGACTGTACTGTATTCCTCTGCTCTGACAGACATTTTGTCACCAGAGTGTTCTGTGCTCGTCTGGTCTGTCAGAGACAGTTATAACCAGACTGTACTCTGTCCCTCTGCTCTGAAAGATACAATATAACCAGACTGTACTGTGTCCCTCTGCTCTGACAGATACATTATAACCAGACTGTACTGTGTCCCTCTGCTCTGAGAGATACATTATAACCAGATTTTACTGTGTCCCTCTGGCCTGATAGATACATTATAACTGGACTGTACTGTGTCCCTGTGCTCTGACAGACACATTGTAACCAGACTGTACTGTGTCCCTCTGCTCTGACAGATACATTATAACCAGACTGTACTGTGTCCCTCTGCTCTGACAGACACATTATAACCAGACTGTACTGTGTCCCTCTGCTCTGACAGATACATTATAACCAGACTGGACTGTGTCCCTCTGCTCTTACAGATACATTAATAACCAGACAGTCTTGTGTCACTCTGCTGACAGACACATTAAAACCGGACTGTACTGTGTCCCTCTGCTCTGACAGATACATTATAACCAGACTGTACTGTGTCCCTCTGCGCTGAGAGATACTTTATAACCAGACTGTACTGTGTCCCTCTGCTCTGTCAGATACATTATAACCAGACTGTACTGTGTCCCTCTGCTCTGACAGACACATTATAACCAGACTGTACTGTGTCCCTCTGCTCTGACAGATACATTATAACCAGACTGGACTGTGTCCCTCTGCTCTTACAGATACATTAATAACCAGACAGTCTTGTGTCACTCTGCTGACAGACACATTAAAACCGGACTGTACTGTGTCCCTCTGCTCTGACAGATACATTATAACCAGACTGTATTGTGTCCCTCTGCTCCTTTAGAGACATTATAACCAGACTGTACTGTGTTCCTCTGCTCTGTCAGATACATTAAAACCAGACTGTATTGTGTCCCTCTGCTCCTTTAGAGACATTATAACCAGACTGTACTGTGTCCCTCTGTTCTGACAGATACATTATAACCAGACTGTATTGTGTCGCTCTGCTCCTTTAGAGACATTATAACCAGACTGTACTGTGTTCCTCTGCTCTGTCAGATACATTAAAACCAGACTGTATTGTGTCCCTCTGCTCCTTTAGAGACATTATAACCAGACTGTACTGTGTCCCTCTGCTCTGACAGATACATTATAACCAGACTGTACTGTGTCCCTCTGCTCTGTCAGATACATTATAACCAGACTGTATTGTGTCCCTCTGCTCCTTTAGAGACATTATAACCAGACTGTACTGTGTCCCTCTGCTCTGACAGATACATTATAACCAGACTGTACTGTGTTCCTTTGGTCTGTCAGAGACATTATAACCAGACTGTACTGTGTCCCTCTGCTCTGACAGACACATTATAACCAGACTGTACTGTGTCCCTCTGCTGTGACAGATACATTATAACCAGACTGTTCTGTGTTCTCCTGGTCTGACAGATACATTATAACCAGACTGGACTGTGTCCCTCTGCTCTGACAGATACATTATAACCAGACTGTACAGTGTCTCTCTGCTCTGACAGATACATTATAACCAGACTGTCCTGTGTTCCTCTGCTCTGACAGACACATTATAACCAGACTGTACTGTGTCCCTCTGCTTTGACAGACACATTATGACCAGACTGCAATGTGTCCCTCTGCTCTGAGAGATACATTAGAACCGGTCTGTACTGTGTCCCTCTGCTCTGACAGATACATTATAACCAGACTGTACTGTGTCCCTCTGCTCTGTCAGAGACATTATAACCACACTGTACTGTGTCCCTCTGCTCTTGCAGACACATTATAACCGCACGGTACTGTGTCCCTCTGCTCTGACAGATACATTATAACCAGACTGTACTGTGTCCCTCTGCTCTGACAGATACATTATAACCAGACTGTACTGGGTCCCTCTGCTCTGACAGACACATTATAACCAGACTGTACTGTGCCCCTCAGTTCTGTCAGATATGTTAATAACAAGACTGTACTGTGTTCCTCTGCTCTGACAGATACATTATAACCAGACTGTACTGTGTCCCTCTGCTCTGTCAGATACATTATAACCAGACTGTACTGTGTCCCTCTGCTCTGACAGAGACATTATAACCAGAGTGTACTGTAGCCCTCTGCTCTGACAATTACATTATAACCAGACTGTACTGTGTCCCTCTGCTCTGACAGATACATTATAACCAGACTGTACTGTGTTCCTCTGCTCTGACAGATACATTTTAACCAGACTGTACTGTGTCCCTCTGCTCTGACAGATACATTATAACCAGACTGTACTGTGTCCCTCTGCTCTGACAGACACATGATAACCAGACTGTACTGTGTCCCTCTGCTCTGACAGGTACATTATAACCGGACTGTACTGTGTACCTCTGCTCTGACAGAGACATTATAACCAGACTGTACTGTGTCCCTCTGCTCTGACAGATACATTATAACCAGATTGTACTGTGTCCCTCTGTTCTGACAGACACATTGTAACCAGACTGTACTGTGTCCCTCGGCTCTGACAGACACATTATAACCAGACTGTACTGTGTCCCTCTGCTCTGACAGACACATTGTAACCAGACTGTACTGTGTCCCTCTGCTCTGACAGATACATTATAACCAGACTGTACTGTGTCCCTCTGCTCTTACAGATACATAAATAACCAGACTGTACTGTGTCACTCTGCTGACAGACACATTAAAACCGGACTGTACTGTGTCCCTCTGCTCTGACAGATACATTATAACCAGACTGTACTGTGTCCCTCTGCTCTGACAGATACATTACAACCAGACTGTACTGTGTCCCTCTACTCTGACAGATACATTATAACCCGGCTTTACAGTGTCTCTCTGGTCTGACCGACAAATTATAACCGGACTGTACTGTATTCCTCTGCTCTGACAGACACATTATAACCAGACTGTACTGTGTCCCTCTGCTCTGACAGATACATTATAATCACACTATACTGTGTCCCTCTGCTCTGACAGATACATTATAACCTGGCTGTACAGTGTCTCTCTGGTCTGACAGACAAATTATAACCGGACTGTACTGTATTCCTCTGCTCTGACAGACATATTGTCACCAGAGTGTTCTGTGCTCGTCTGGTCTGTCAGAGACAGTTATAACCAGACTGTACTCTGTCCCTCTGCTCTGAAAGATACAATATAACCAGACTGTACTGTGTCTCTCTGCTCTGACAGATACATTATAACCAGACTGTCCTGTGTTCCTCTGCTCTGACAGACACATTATAACCAGACTGTACTGTGTCCCTCTGCTTTGACAGACACATTATGACCAGACTGCAATGTGTCCCTCTGCTCTGAGAGATACATTAGAACCGGTCTGTACTGTGTCCCTCTGCTCTGACAGATACATTATAACCAGACTGTACTGTGTCCCTCTGCTCTGTCAGAGACATTATAACCACACTGTACTGTGTCCCTCTGCTCTTGCAGACACATTATAACCACACTGTACTGTGTCCCTCTGCTCTGACAGATACATTATAACCAGACTGTACTGTGTCCCTCTGCTCTGACAGATACATTATAACCAGACTGTACTGGGTCCCTCTGCTCTGACAGACACATTATAACCAGACTGTACTGTGCCCCTCAGTTCTGTCAGATATGTTAATAACAAGACTGTACTGTGTCCCTCTGCTCTGTCAGATACATTATAACCAGACTGTACTGTGCCCCTCAGTTCTGTCAGATATGTTAATAACAAGACTGTACTGTGTCCCTCTACTCTGACAGATACATTATAACCCGGCTTTACAGTGTCTCTCTGGTCTGACCGACAAATTATAACCGGACTGTACTGTATTCCTCTGCTCTGACAGACATTTTGTCACCAGAGTGTTCTGTGCTCGTCTGGTCTGTCAGAGACAGTTATAACCAGACTGTACTCTGTCCCTCTGCTCTGAAAGATACAATATAACCAGACTGTACTGTGTCCCTCTGCTCTGACAGATACATTATAACCAGACTGTACTGTGTCCCTCTGCTCTGAGAGATACATTATAACCAGATTTTACTGTGTCCCTCTGGCCTGATAGATACATTATAACTGGACTGGACTGTGTCCCTGTGCTCTGACAGACACATTGTAACCAGACTGTACTGTGTCCCTCTGCTCTGACAGATACATTATAACCAGACTGTACTGTGTCCCTCTGCTCTGACAGACACATTATAACCAGACTGTACTGTGTCCCTCTGCTCTGACAGATACATTATAACCAGACTGGACTGTGTCCCTCTGCTCTTACAGATACATTAATAACCAGACAGTCTTGTGTCACTCTGCTGACAGACACATTAAAACCGGACTGTACTGTGTCCCTCTGCTCTGACAGATACATTATAACCAGACTGTACTGTGTCCCTCTGCGCTGAGAGATACTTTATAACCAGACTGTACTGTGTCCCTCTGCTCTGTCAGATACATTATAACCAGACTGTACTGTGTCCCTCTGCTCTGACAGACACATTATAACCAGACTGTACTGTGTCCCTCTGCTCTGACAGATACATTATAACCAGACTGTACTGTGTCCCTCTGCTCTTACAGATACATTAATAACCAGACAGTCTTGTGTCACTCTGCTGACAGACACATTAAAACCGGACTGTACTGTGTCCCTCTGCTCTGACAGATACATTATAACCAGACTGTATTGTGTCCCTCTGCTCCTTTAGAGACATTATAACCAGACTGTACTGTGTCCCTCTGCTCTGACAGATACATTATAACCAGACTGTACTGTGTCCCTCTGCTCTGACAGATACATTATAACCAGACTGTACTGGGTCCCTCTGCTCTGACAGACACATTATAACCAGACTGTACTGTGCCCCTCAGTTCTGTCAGATATGTTAATAACAAGACTGTACTGTGTTCCTCTGCTCTGACAGATACATTATAACCAGACTGTACTGTGTCCCTCTGCTCTGTCAGATACATTATAACCAGACTGTACTGTGTCCCTCTGCTCTGACAGAGACATTATAACCAGAGTGTACTGTAGCCCTCTGCTCTGACAATTACATTATAACCAGACTGTACTGTGTCCCTCTGCTCTGACAGATACATTATAACCAGACTGTACTGTGTTCCTCTGCTCTGACAGATACATTTTAACCAGACTGTACTGTGTCCCTCTGCTCTGACAGATACATTATAACCAGACTGTACTGTGTCCCTCTGCTCTGACAGACACATGATAACCAGACTGTACTGTGTCCCTCTGCTCTGACAGGTACATTATAACCGGACTGTACTGTGTACCTCTGCTCTGACAGAGACATTATAACCAGACTGTACTGTGTCCCTCTGCTCTGACAGATACATTATAACCAGATTGTACTGTGTCCCTCTGTTCTGACAGACACATTGTAACCAGACTGTACTGTGTCCCTCGGCTCTGACAGACACATTATAACCAGACTGTACTGTGTCCCTCTGCTCTGACAGACACATTGTAACCAGACTGTACTGTGTCCCTCTGCTCTGACAGATACATTATAACCAGACTGTACTGTGTCCCTCTGCTCTTACAGATACATAAATAACCAGACTGTACTGTGTCACTCTGCTGACAGACACATTAAAACCGGACTGTACTGTGTCCCTCTGCTCTGACAGATACATTATAACCAGACTGTACTGTGTCCCTCTGCTCTGACAGATACATTACAACCAGACTGTACTGTGTCCCTCTACTCTGACAGATACATTATAACCCGGCTTTACAGTGTCTCTCTGGTCTGACCGACAAATTATAACCGGACTGTACTGTATTCCTCTGCTCTGACAGACACATTATAACCAGACTGTACTGTGTCCCTCTGCTCTGACAGATACATTATAATCACACTATACTGTGTCCCTCTGCTCTGACAGATACATTATAACCTGGCTGTACAGTGTCTCTCTGGTCTGACAGACAAATTATAACCGGACTGTACTGTATTCCTCTGCTCTGACAGACATATTGTCACCAGAGTGTTCTGTGCTCGTCTGGTCTGTCAGAGACAGTTATAACCAGACTGTACTCTGTCCCTCTGCTCTGAAAGATACAATATAACCAGACTGTACTGTGTCTCTCTGCTCTGACAGATACATTATAACCAGACTGTCCTGTGTTCCTCTGCTCTGACAGACACATTATAACCAGACTGTACTGTGTCCCTCTGCTTTGACAGACACATTATGACCAGACTGCAATGTGTCCCTCTGCTCTGAGAGATACATTAGAACCGGTCTGTACTGTGTCCCTCTGCTCTGACAGATACATTATAACCAGACTGTACTGTGTCCCTCTGCTCTGTCAGAGACATTATAACCACACTGTACTGTGTCCCTCTGCTCTTGCAGACACATTATAACCACACTGTACTGTGTCCCTCTGCTCTGACAGATACATTATAACCAGACTGTACTGTGTCCCTCTGCTCTGACAGATACATTATAACCAGACTGTACTGGGTCCCTCTGCTCTGACAGACACATTATAACCAGACTGTACTGTGCCCCTCAGTTCTGTCAGATATGTTAATAACAAGACTGTACTGTGTCCCTCTGCTCTGTCAGATACATTATAACCAGACTGTACTGTGCCCCTCAGTTCTGTCAGATATGTTAATAACAAGACTGTACTGTGTCCCTCTACTCTGACAGATACATTATAACCCGGCTTTACAGTGTCTCTCTGGTCTGACCGACAAATTATAACCGGACTGTACTGTATTCCTCTGCTCTGACAGACATTTTGTCACCAGAGTGTTCTGTGCTCGTCTGGTCTGTCAGAGACAGTTATAACCAGACTGTACTCTGTCCCTCTGCTCTGAAAGATACAATATAACCAGACTGTACTGTGTCCCTCTGCTCTGACAGATACATTATAACCAGACTGTACTGTGTCCCTCTGCTCTGAGAGATACATTATAACCAGATTTTACTGTGTCCCTCTGGCCTGATAGATACATTATAACTGGACTGGACTGTGTCCCTGTGCTCTGACAGACACATTGTAACCAGACTGTACTGTGTCCCTCTGCTCTGACAGATACATTATAACCAGACTGTACTGTGTCCCTCTGCTCTGACAGACACATTATAACCAGACTGTACTGTGTCCCTCTGCTCTGACAGATACATTATAACCAGACTGGACTGTGTCCCTCTGCTCTTACAGATACATTAATAACCAGACAGTCTTGTGTCACTCTGCTGACAGACACATTAAAACCGGACTGTACTGTGTCCCTCTGCTCTGACAGATACATTATAACCAGACTGTACTGTGTCCCTCTGCGCTGAGAGATACTTTATAACCAGACTGTACTGTGTCCCTCTGCTCTGTCAGATACATTATAACCAGACTGTACTGTGTCCCTCTGCTCTGACAGACACATTATAACCAGACTGTACTGTGTCCCTCTGCTCTGACAGATACATTATAACCAGACTGTACTGTGTCCCTCTGCTCTTACAGATACATTAATAACCAGACAGTCTTGTGTCACTCTGCTGACAGACACATTAAAACCGGACTGTACTGTGTCCCTCTGCTCTGACAGATACATTATAACCAGACTGTATTGTGTCCCTCTGCTCCTTTAGAGACATTATAACCAGACTGTACTGTGTTCCTCTGCTCTGTCAGATACATTAAAACCAGACTGTATTGTGTCCCTCTGCTCCTTTAGAGACATTATAACCAGACTGTACTGTGTCCCTCTGCTCTGACAGATACATTATAACCAGACTGTATTGTGTCGCTCTGCTCCTTTAGAGACATTATAACCAGACTGTACTGTGTTCCTCTGCTCTGTCAGATACATTAAAACCAGACTGTATTGTGTCCCTCTGCTCCTTTAGAGACATTATAACCAGACTGTACTGTGTCCCTCTGCTCTGACAGATACATTATAACCAGACTGTACTGTGTCCCTCTGCTCTGTCAGATACATTATAACCAGACTGTATTGTGTCCCTCTGCTCCTTTAGAGACATTATAACCAGACTGTACTGTGTCCCTCTGCTCTGACAGATACATTATAACCAGACTGTACTGTGTTCCTTTGGTCTGTCAGAGACATTATAACCAGACTGTACTGTGTCCCTCTGCTCTGACAGACACATTATAACCAGACTGTACTGTGTCCCTCTGCTGTGACAGATACATTATAACCAGACTGTTCTGTGTTCTCCTGGTCTGACAGATACATTATAACCAGACTGGACTGTGTCCCTCTGCTCTGACAGATACATTATAACCAGACTGTACAGTGTCTCTCTGCTCTGACAGATACATTATAACCAGACTGTCCTGTGTTCCTCTGCTCTGACAGACACATTATAACCAGACTGTACTGTGTCCCTCTGCTTTGACAGACACATTATGACCAGACTGCAATGTGTCCCTCTGCTCTGAGAGATACATTAGAACCGGTCTGTACTGTGTCCCTCTGCTCTGACAGATACATTATAACCAGACTGTATTGTGTCCCTCTGCTCCTTTAGAGACATTATAACCAGACTGTACTGTGTTCCTCTGCTCTGTCAGATACATTAAAACCAGACTGTATTGTGTCCCTCTGCTCCTTTAGAGACATTATAACCAGACTGTACTGTGTCCCTCTGCTCTGACAGATACATTATAACCAGACTGTATTGTGTCGCTCTGCTCCTTTAGAGACATTATAACCAGACTGTACTGTGTTCCTCTGCTCTGTCAGATACATTAAAACCAGACTGTATTGTGTCCCTCTGCTCCTTTAGAGACATTATAACCAGACTGTACTGTGTCCCTCTGCTCTGACAGATACATTATAACCAGACTGTACTGTGTCCCTCTGCTCTGTCAGATACATTATAACCAGACTGTATTGTGTCCCTCTGCTCCTTTAGAGACATTATAACCAGACTGTACTGTGTCCCTCTGCTCTGACAGATACATTATAACCAGACTGTACTGTGTTCCTTTGGTCTGTCAGAGACATTATAACCAGACTGTACTGTGTCCCTCTGCTCTGACAGACACATTATAACCAGACTGTACTGTGTCCCTCTGCTGTGACAGATACATTATAACCAGACTGTTCTGTGTTCTCCTGGTCTGACAGATACATTATAACCAGACTGGACTGTGTCCCTCTGCTCTGACAGATACATTATAACCAGACTGTACAGTGTCTCTCTGCTCTGACAGATACATTATAACCAGACTGTCCTGTGTTCCTCTGCTCTGACAGACACATTATAACCAGACTGTACTGTGTCCCTCTGCTTTGACAGACACATTATGACCAGACTGCAATGTGTCCCTCTGCTCTGAGAGATACATTAGAACCGGTCTGTACTGTGTCCCTCTGCTCTGACAGATACATTATAACCAGACTGTACTGTGTCCCTCTGCTCTGTCAGAGACATTATAACCACACTGTACTGTGTCCCTCTGCTCTTGCAGACACATTATAACCACACTGTACTGTGTCCCTCTGCTCTGACAGATACATTATAACCAGACTGTACTGTGTCCCTCTGCTCTGACAGATACATTATAACCAGACTGTACTGGGTCCCTCTGCTCTGACAGACACATTATAACCAGACTGTACTGTGCCCCTCAGTTCTGTCAGATATGTTAATAACAAGACTGTACTGTGTTCCTCTGCTCTGACAGATACATTATAACCAGACTGTACTGTGTCCCTCTGCTCTGTCAGATACATTATAACCAGACTGTACTGTGTCCCTCTGCTCTGACAGAGACATTATAACCAGAGTGTACTGTAGCCCTCTGCTCTAACAATTACATTATAACCAGACTGTACTGTGTCCCTCTGCTCTGACAGATACATTATAACCAGACTGTACTGTGTTCCTCTGCTCTGACAGATACATTTTAACCAGACTGTACTGTGTCCCTCTGCTCTGACAGATACATTATAACCAGACTGTACTGGGTCCCTCTGCTCTGACAGACACATGATAACCAGACTGTACTGTGTCCCTCTGCTCTGACAGGTACATTATAACCGGACTGTACTGTGTACCTCTGCTCTGACAGAGACATTATAACCAGACTGTACTGTGTCCCTCTGCTCTGACAGATACATTATAACCAGATTGTACTGTGTCCCTCTGTTCTGACAGACACATTGTAACCAGACTGTACTGTGTCCCTCGGCTCTGACAGACACATTATAACCAGACTGTACTGTGTCCCTCTGCTCTGACAGACACATTGTAACCAGACTGTACTGTGTCCCTCTGCTCTGACAGATACATTATAACCAGACTGTACTGTGTCCCTCTGCTCTTACAGATACATAAATAACCAGACTGTACTGTGTCACTCTGCTGACAGACACATTAAAACCGGACTGTACTGTGTCCCTCTGCTCTGACAGATACATTATAACCAGACTGTACTGTGTCCCTCTGCTCTGACAGATACATTACAACCAGACTGTACTGTGTCCCTCTACTCTGACAGATACATTATAACCCGGCTTTACAGTGTCTCTCTGGTCTGACCGACAAATTATAACCGGACTGTACTGTATTCCTCTGCTCTGACAGACACATTATAACCAGACTGTACTGTGTCCCTCTGCTCTGACAGATACATTATAATCACACTATACTGTGTCCCTCTGCTCTGACAGATACATTATAACCTGGCTGTACAGTGTCTCTCTGGTCTGACAGACAAATTATAACCGGACTGTACTGTATTCCTCTGCTCTGACAGACATATTGTCACCAGAGTGTTCTGTGCTCGTCTGGTCTGTCAGAGACAGTTATAACCAGACTGTACTCTGTCCCTCTGCTCTGAAAGATACAATATAACCAGACTGTACTGTGTCTCTCTGCTCTGACAGATACATTATAACCAGACTGTCCTGTGTTCCTCTGCTCTGACAGACACATTATAACCAGACTGTACTGTGTCCCTCTGCTTTGACAGACACATTATGACCAGACTGCAATGTGTCCCTCTGCTCTGAGAGATACATTAGAACCGGTCTGTACTGTGTCCCTCTGCTCTGACAGATACATTATAACCAGACTGTACTGTGTCCCTCTGCTCTGTCAGAGACATTATAACCACACTGTACTGTGTCCCTCTGCTCTTGCAGACACATTATAACCACACTGTACTGTGTCCCTCTGCTCTTGCAGACACATTATAACCAGACTGTACTGTGTCCCTCTGCTCTGACAGATACATTATAACCAGACTGTACTGGGTCCCTCTGCTCTGACAGACACATTATAACCAGACTGTACTGTGCCCCTCAGTTCTGTCAGATATGTTAATAACAAGACTGTACTGTGTCCCTCTGCTCTGTCAGATACATTATCACCAGACTGTACTGTGTCCCTCTGCTCTGACAGAGACATTATAACCAGAGTGTACTGTAGCCCTCTGCTCTGACAATTACATTATAACCAGACTGTACTGTGTCCCTCTGCTCTGACAGATACATTATAACCCGACTGTACTGTGTTCCTCTGCTCTGACAGATACATTATAACCAGACTGTACTGTGTCCCTCTGCTCTGACAGATACATTATAACCAGACTGTACTGGGTCCCTCTGCTCTGACAGACACATGATAACCAGACTGTACTGTGTCCCCCTGCTCTGACAGGTACATTATAACCGGACTGTACTGTGTACCTCTGCTCTGACAGAGACATTATAACCAGACTGTACTGTGTCCCTCTGCTCTGACAGATACATTATAACCAGATTGTACTGTGTCCCTCTGCTCTGACAGACACATTGTAACCAGACTGTACTGTGTCCCTCGGCTCTGACAGACACATTATAACCAGACTGTACTGTGTCCCTCTGCTCTGACAGACACATTGTAACCAGACTGTACTGTGTCCCTCTGCTCTGACAGATACATTATAACCAGACTGTACTGTGTACCTCTGCTCTTACAGATACATAAATAACCAGACTGTACTGTGTCACTCTGCTGACAGACACATTAAAACCGGACTGTACTGTGTCCCTCTGCTCTGACAGATACATTATAACCAGACTGTACTGTGTCCCTCTGCTCTGACAGATACATTACAACCAGACTGTACTGTGTCCCTCTACTCTGACAGATACATTATAACCTGGCTTTACAGTGTCTCTCTGGTCTGACCGACAAATTATAACCGGACTGTACTGTATTCCTCTGCTCTGACAGACACATTATAACCAGACTGTACTGTGTCCCTCTGCTCTGACAGATACATTATAATCACACTATACTGTGTCCCTCTGCTCTGACAGATACATTATAACCTGGCTGTACAGTGTCTCTCTGGTCTGACAGACAAATTATAACCGGACTGTACTGTATTCCTCTGCTCTGACAGACATATTGTCACCAGAGTGTTCTGTGCTCGTCTGGTCTGTCAGAGACAGTTATAACCAGACTGTACTCTGTCCCTCTGCTCTGAAAGATACAATATAACCAGACTGTACTGTGTCCCTCTGCTCTGACAGATACATTATAACCAGACTGTACTGTGTCCCTCTGCTCTGAGAGATACATTATAACCAGATTTTACTGTGTCCCTCTGGCCTGACAGATACATTATAACTGGACTGTACTGTGTTCCTCTGCTCTGACAGACACATTATAACCAGACTGTACTGTGTCCCTGTGCTGTGACAGACTCATTCTAACCAGACTGTACTGTGTCCCTCTGCTCTGACAGATACATTATAACCAGACTGTACTGTGTCCCTCTGCTCTGACAGACACATTATAACCAGACTGTACTGTGTCCCTCTGCTCTGACAGATACATTATAACCAGACTGGACTGTGTCCCTCTGCTCTTACAGATACATTAATAACCAGACAGTCTTGTGTCACTCTGCTGACAGACACATTAAAACCGGACTGTACTGTGTCCCTCTGCTCTGACAGATACATTATAACCAGACTGTACTGTGTCCCTCTGCGCTGAGAGACACTTTATAACCAGACTGTACTGTGTCCCTCTGCTCTGTCAGATACATTATAACCAGACTGTACTGTGTCCCTCTGCTCTGACAGACACATTATAACCAGACTGTACTGTATCCCTCTGCTCTGACAGATACATTATAACCAGACTGGACCGTGTCCCTCTGCTCTTACAGATACATTAATAACCAGACAGTCTTGTGTCACTCTGCTGACAGACACATTAAAACCGGACTGTACTGTGTCCCTCTGCTCTGACAGATACATTATAACCAGACTGTATTGTGTCCCTCTGCACCTTTAGAGACATTATAACCAAACTGTACTGTGTTCCTCTGCTCTGTCAGATACATTAAAACCAGACTGTATTGTGTCCCTCTGCTCCTTTAGAGACATTATAACCAGACTGTACTGTGTCCCTCTGCTCTGACAGATACATTATAACCAGACTGTATTGTGTCCCTCTGCTCCTTTAGAGACATTATAACCAGACTGTACTGTGTTCCTCTGCTCTGTCAGATACATTAAAACCAGACTGTATTGTGTCCCTCTGCTCCTTTAGAGACATTATAACCAGACTGTACTGTGTCCCTCTGCTCTGACAGATACATTATAACCAGACTGTACTGTGTCCCTCTGCTCTGTCAGATACATTATAACCAGACTGTATTGTGTCCCTCTGCTCCTTTAGAGACATTATAACCAGACTGTACTGTGTCCCTCTGCTCTGACAGATACATTATAACCAGACTGTACTGTGTTCCTTTGGTCTGTCAGAGACATTATAACCAGACTGTACTGTGTCCCTCTGCTCTGACAGACACATTATAACCAGACTGTACTGTGTCCCTCTGCTGTGACAGATACATTATAACCAGACTGTTCTGTGTTCTCCTGGTCAGACAGATACATTATAACCAGACTGGCCTGTGTCCCTCTGCTCTGACAGATACATTATAACCAGACTGTACAGTGTCTCTCTGCTCTGACAGATACATTATAACCAGACTGTCCTGTGTTCCTCTGCTCTGACAGACACATTATAACCAGACTGTACTGTGTCCCTCTGCTTTGACAGACACATTATGACCAGACTGTACTGTGTCCCTCTGCTCTGTCAGAGACATTATAACCAGACTGTACTGTGTCCCTCTGCTCTGACAGATACATTATAACCAGTCTGTAATGTGTCCCTCTGCTCTGACAGATACATTATAACCAGACTGTTCTGTGTTCCCCTGGTCTGACAGATACATTATAACCAGACTGTACTGTGTCCCTCTGCTCTGACAGATACATTATAACCAGACTGTACTGTGTTCCTCTGCTCTGACAGATACATTATAACCAGACTGTACAGTGTCCCTCTGCTCTGACAGATACATTATAACCAGACTGTACAGTGTCCCTCTGCTCTGACAGATACATTATAACCAGACTGTACTGTGTCCCTCTGCTCTGACAGATACATTATAACCAGACTGTACTGTGTTCCTCTGCTCTGACAGATACATTATAACCAGACTGTACAGTGTCCCTCTGCTCTGACAGATACATTATAACCAGACTGTACTGTGTCCCTGTGCTCTGACAAATACATTATAACCAGACTGTACTGTGTTCCTCTGCTCTGACAGATATATTATAACCAGACTGTACAGTGTCCCTCTGCTCTGACAGATACATTATAACCAGACTGTACAGTGTCCCTCTGCTCTGACAGATACATTATAACCAGACTGTACTGTGTTCCTCTGCTCTGACAGATACATTATAACCAGACTGTACAGTGTCCCTCTGCTCTGACAGATATATTATAACCAGACTGTACAGTGTCCCTCTGCTCTGACAGATACATTATAACCAGACTGTACTGTGTCCCTCTGCTCTGACAGATACATTATAACCAGACCGTACTGTGTCCCTCTGCTCTGAGAGATACATTATAACCGGTCTGTACTGTGTCCCTCTGCTTTGACAGATACATTATAACCAGACTGTACTGTGTCCCTCTGCTCTGAGAGATACATTATAACCGGTCTGTACTGTGTCCCTCTGCTTTGACAGATACATTATAACCAGACTGTACTGTGTCCCTCTGCTCTGACAGATACATTATAACCAGACTGTACTGTGTCCCTCTGCTCTGAGAGATACATTATAACCAGACTGTACTGTGTCCCTCTGCTGTGAGAGATACATTATAACCGGTCTGTACTGTGTCCCTCTGCTTTGACAGATACATTATAACCAGACTGTACTGTGTCCCTCTGCTCTTGCAGACACATTATAACCAGACTGTACTGTGTCCCTCTGCGCTGAGAGACACATTATAACCAGACTGTACTGTGTCCCTCTGCTCTGACAAATACATTATAACCAGACTGTACTGTGTCCCTCTGCTCTGACAGATACATTATAACCAGACTGTACTGTGTTCCTCTGCTCTGACAGATACATTATAACCAGACTGTACTGTGTCCCTCTGCTCTGACAGATACATTATAACCAGACTGTGCTGTGTCCCTCTGCTCTGACAGACACATTATAACCAGACTGTACTGTGTCCCTCTGCTCTTGCAGACACATTATAACCAGACTGTACTGTGTCCCTCTGCGCTGAGAGACACATTATAACCAGACTGTACTGTGTCTCTCTGCTCTGACAGATACATTATAACCAGACTGTACTGTGTCCCTCTGCTCTGACAGACACATTATAACCAGACTGTACTGTGTCCCTCTGCGCTGAGAGACACATTATAACCAGACTGTACTGTGTCCCTCTGCGCTGAGAGACACATTATAACCAGACTGTACTGTGTCCCTCTGCGCTGAGAGACACATTATAACCAGACTGTACTGTGTCTCTCTGCTCTGACAGATACATTATAACCAGACTGTACTGTGTTCCTCTGCTCTGTCAGATACATTATAATCAGACTGTACTGTGTCCCTCTGCTCTGACAGACACATTATAACCAGACTGTACTGTGTCCCTCTGCTCTGTCAGATACATTATAACCAGACTGTACTGTGTCCCTCTGCTCTGACAGACACATTATAACCAGACTGTACTGTGTTCCTCTTCTCTGTCAGATACATTATAACCAGACTGTACTGTGTCCCTCTGCTCTGACAGATACATTAATAACCAGACTGTACTTTGTCCCTCTGCTCTGTCAGATACATTATAACCAGACTGTACTGTGTCCCTCTGCTCTGACCGATACGTTATAACCAGACTGTACTGTGTCCCTCTGCTCTGACAGATACATTATAACCTGACTGTACTGTGTCCCTCTGCTCTGACAGATACATTCTAATCGGACTGTACTGTGTCCCTCTGCTCTGATAGATACATTATAGCCAGACTGTACTGTGTCCATCTGCTCTGACAGATACATTATAACCAGACTGTACTGTGTCCCTCTGCTCTAACAGATACATTATAACCAGACTGTACAGTGTCTCTCTGGTCTGACAGACAAATTATAACCGGACTGTACTGTATTCCTCTGCTCTGACAGACACATTATCACCAGAGTGTTCTGTGCTCGTCTGGTCTTTTCAGAGACAGTTATAACCAGACTGTACTCTGTCCCTCTGCTCTGACAGACACATTTTCACCGGACTGTACTGTATTCCTCTGCTCTGACAGATACATTAATAACTAGACTGTACTGTGACCCTCTGCTGTGACAGATACCTAATAACAAGACTGTACTGTGTTCCTCTGCTCTGACAGATACATTATAACCAGACTGTACAGTGTCTCTCTGCTCTGACAGATACATTAATAACCAGACTGTACTGTGCCCCTCAGTTCTGTCAGATATGTTAATAACAAGACTGTACTGTGTTCCTCTGCTCTGACAGATACATTATAACCAGACTGTACTGTGTCCCTCTGCTCTGTCAGATACATTATAACCAGACTGTACTGTGTACCTCTGCTCTGACAGAGACATTATAACCAGAGTGTACTGTAGCCCTCTGCTCTGACAGATACATTATAATCAGACTGTACTGTGTCCCTCTGCTCTGACAGATACATTATAACCAGACTGTACTGTGTTCCTCTGCTCTGACAGATACATTATAACCAGACTGTACAGTGTCCCTCTGCTCTGACAGATACATTATTACCAGACTGTACTGGGTCCCTCTGCTCTGACAGACACATTATAACCAGACTGTACTGTGTCCCTCTGCTCTGTCAGATACATTATAACCAGACTGTACTGTGTACCTCTGCTCTGACAGAGACATTACAACCAGACTGTACTGTGTTCCTCTGCTCTGACAGATACATTATAACCAGACTGTACTGTGTCCCTCTGCTCTGACAGAGACATTATAACCAGACTGTACTGTATCCCTCTGCTCTGACAGATACATTATAACCAGACTGTACTGTGTCCCTCTGCTCTGACAGATACATTATAACCAGATTTTACTGTGTCCCTCTGCTCTGACAGATACATTAAAAACCAGACTGTACTGTGTCCCTCTGCTCTGACAGACACATTATAACCAGACTGTACTGTGTCCCTCTGCTCTGACAGATACATTAAAAACCAGACTGTACTGTGTCCCTCTGCTCTGACAGACACATTATAACCAGACTGTACTGTGTCCCTCTGCTCTGACAGGTACATTATAACCGGACTGTACTGTGTCCCTCTGCTCTGACAGATACATTATAACCCAGCTGTACAGTGTCTCTGTGTTCTGACAAACACATTATCACCAGACTGTACTGTGTCCCTCTGCTCTGACAGATACATTATAACCCAGCTGTACAGTGTCTCTGTGGTCTGACAGACACATTATAACCAGACTGTACTGTATTCCTCTGCTCTGACAGACACATTATCACCAGAGTGTTCTGTGTTCGTCTGGTCTGTCAGAGACAGTTATAACCAGACTGTACTCTGTCCCTCTGCTCTGACAGAAACGTTATAACCAGACTGTACTGTCTCCCTCTGCTCTGGCAGATACATTCATAACTAGACTGCAATGTGACCCTTTGCTGTGACAGATGCCTCATTACCAAACTATACTGTGTCCCTCTGCTCTGACAGATACATTATAACCAGACAGTCTTGTGTCACTCTGCTCTGACAGACACATTATAACCAGACTGTACTGTGTCCCTCTGCTCTGTCAGATACATTAATAACCAGACAGTCTTGTGTCACTCTGCTCTGACAGATACATTATAATCAGACTGTACTGTATTCCTCTGCTCTGACAGACACATTATCACCAGAGTGTTCTGTGTTCGTCTGGTCTGTCAGATACATTATAACCAGACTGTACTGTGTCCCTCTGCTCTGACAGACACATTATAACCAGACTGTACTGTGTCCCTCTGCTCTGACAGATACATTATAACCAGACTGTACTGTGTCCATCTGCTCTGACAGACATATTATAACCAGACTGTACTGTGTCCCTCTGCTCTGACAGATACATTATAACCAGACTGTACTGTGTCCCTCTGCTCTGACAGATACATTATAACCCGACTGTACTGTGTCCCTCTGCTCTGACAGACACATTATAACCAGACTGTACTGTGTCCCTCTGCTCTGACAGATACATTATAACCGGACTGTACTGTGTCCCTCTGCTCTGATTGATACATTATAACCAGACTTTACTGTGTCCCTCTGCTCTGTCAGATACATTATAACCAGACTGTACTGTGTACCTCTGCTCTGACAGAGACATTACAACCAGACTGTACTGTGTTCCTCTGCTCTGACAGATACATTATAACCAGACTGTACTGTGTCCCTCTGCTCTGACAGACACATTATAACCAGACTGTACTGTGTCCCTCTGCTCTGACAGATACATTATAACCTGGCTGTACAGTGTCTCTCTGGTCTGACAGACACATTATAACCCGACTGTACTGTATTCCTCTGCTCTGACAGACACATTATAACCAGAGTGTTCTGTGTTCGTCTGGTCTGTCAGATACATTATAACCAGACTGTACTGTGTCCCTCTGCTCTGACAGATACATTATAACCAGACTGTACTGTATCCCTCTGCTCTGATTGATACATTATAACCAGACTTTACTGTGTCCCTCTGCTCTGACAGACACATTATAACCAGACTGTACTGTATCCCTCTGCTCTGACAGATACATTATAACCAGACTTTACTGTGTCCCTCTGCTCTGACAGACACATTGTAACCAGACTGTACAGTGTCCCTCTGCTCTGACAGATACATTAATACCCAGACAGTCTTGTGTCACTCTGCTCTGACAGACACATTAAAACCAGACTGTACTGTGTCCCTCTGCTCTGAAAGATACAAGAGAACCAGACTGTACTGTGTCCCTCTGCTCTGACAGATACATTATAACCAGACTGTACTGTGTCCCTCTGCTCTGAGAGGTACATTATAACCAGATTTTACTGTGTCCCTCTGGTCTGACAGATACATTATAACCGGACTGTACTGTGTTCCTCTGCTCTGACAGACACATTATAACCAGACTGTACTGTGTCCCTGTGCTCTGACAGACACATTGTAACCAGACTGTACTGTGTCCCTCGGCTCTGACAGACACATTATAACCAGATTGGACTGTGTCCCTCTGCTCTTACAGATACATTAATAACCAGACAGTCTTGTGTCACTCTGCTGACAGACACATTAAAACCGGACTGTACTGTGTCCCTCTGCTCTGACAGACACATTGTAACCAGACTGTACTGTCCCTCGGCTCTGACAGACACATTATAACCAGACTGTACTGTGTCCCTCTGCTCTGACAGACACATTATAACCAGACTGTACTGTGTCCCTCTGGTCTGACAGATACATTATAACCAGACTGTACTGTGTCCCTCTGCTCTGACAGATACATTATAACCAGACTGTACTGTGTCCCTCTGCTCTGACAGATACATTATAACCTGGCTGTACAGTGTCTCTCTGGTCTGACAGACAAATTATAACTGGACTGTACTGTATTCCTCTGCTCTGACAGACACATTGTCACCAGAGTGTTCTGTGCTCGTCTGGTCTGTGAGAGACAGTTATAACCAGACTGTACTCTGTCCCTCTGCTCTGACAGACACATTTTCACCGGACTGTACTGTATTCCTCTGCTCTGACAGATACATTAATAACTAGACTGTACTGTGACCCTCTGCTGTGACAGATACCTAATAACCAGACTGTACTGTGTCCCTCTGCTCTGACAGACACATTATAACCAGACTGTACTGTGTCCCTCTGCTCATACAGATACCTAATAACCAGACAGTCTTGTGTAACTCTGCTCTGACAGACATATTAAAACCAGACTGTACTGTGTCCCTCTGCTCTGAGAGATACATTATAACCAGACTGTACTGTGTACCTCTGCTCTTGCAGACACATTATAACCAGACTATACTGTGTCCCTCTGCTCTGAGAGACACAATATAACCAGACTGTACAGTGTCCCTCTGCTCTGTCAGACACATTATAACCAGACTGTACTGTGTCCCTCTGCTCTGAGAGACACATTATAACCAGACTGTACTGTGTCCCTCTGCTCTGACAGGCACATTGTAACCAGACTGTACTGTGTCCCTCTGCTCTTGCAGACACATTATAACCAGACTGCACTGAGTCCCTCAGCTCTGACAAATACATTATAACCGGACTGTACTGTGTCCCTCTGCTCTGACAGATACATTATAACCAGACTGTACTGTGTCCCTCTGCTTTGACAGACACCTTATGACCAGACTGTACTGTGTCCCTCTGCTCTGACAGATACATTATAACCAGACTGTACTGTGTCCCTCTGCTCTGACAGATACATTATAACCAGACTGTACTGTGTCCCTCTGCTCTGACAGACACATTATAACCAGACTGTACTGTGTCCCTCTGCTCTGACAGATACATTATAACCAGACTGTACTGTGTCCCTCTGCTCTGACAGACACATTATAACCAGACTGTACTGTGTCCCTCTGCTCTGACAGACAGATTATAACCAGACTGTACTG
The DNA here is from genome assembly GCF_037043375.1 of Chiloscyllium plagiosum. Classification (NCBI taxonomy): domain Eukaryota; kingdom Metazoa; phylum Chordata; class Chondrichthyes; order Orectolobiformes; family Hemiscylliidae; genus Chiloscyllium; species Chiloscyllium plagiosum. The sequence continues at coordinate 5,114,985 of NW_028270184.1, read as the reverse complement.
TGTCCCTCTGCTCTTGCAGACACATTAGAACCTGACTGTACTGTGTTCTTCTGCTCTTGCAGACACATTATAACCAGACTGTACTGTGTCCCTCTGCGCTGAGAGACACATTATAACCAGACTGTACAGTGTCCCTCTGCTCTGACAGATACATTAATACCCAGACAGTCTTGTGTCACTCTGCTCTGACAGACACATTAAAACCAGACTGTACTGTGTCCCTCTGCTCTGAAAGATACAAGAGAACCAGACTGTACTGTGTCCCTCTGCTCTGACAGATACATTATAACCAGACTGTACTGTGTCCCTCTGCTCTGAGAGATACATTATAACCAGATTTTACTGTGTCCCTCTGGTCTGACAGATACATTATAACCGGACTGTACTGTGTTCCTCTGCTCTGACAGACACATTATACCCAGACTGTACTGTGTCCCTGTGCTCTGACAGACACATTGTAACCAGACTGTACTGTGTCCCTCGGCTCTGACAGACACATTATAACCAGATTGGACTGTGTCCCTCTGCTCTTACAGATACATTAATAACCAGACAGTCTTGTGTCACTCTGCTGACAGACACATTAAAACCGGACTGTACTGTGTCCCTCTGCTCTGACAGACACATTGTAACCAGACTGTACTGTCCCTCGGCTCTGACAGACACATTATAACCAGACTGTACTGTGTCCCTCTGCTCTGACAGATACATTATAACCTGGCTGTACAGTGTCTCTCTGGTCTGACAGACAAATTATAACTGGACTGTACTGTATTCCTCTGCTCTGACAGACACATTGTCACCAGAGTGTTCTGTGCTCGTCTGGTCTGTGAGAGACAGTTATAACCAGACTGTACTCTGTCCCTCTGCTCTGACAGACACATTTTCACCGGACTGTACTGTATTCCTCTGCTCTGACAGATACATTAATAACTAGACTGTACTGTGACCCTCTGCTGTGACAGATACCTAATAACCAGACTGTACTGTGTCCCTCTGCTCTGACAGACACATTATAACCAGACTGTACTGTGTCCCTCTGCTCATACAGATACCTAATAACCAGACAGTCTTGTGTAACTCTGCTCTGACAGACATATTAAAACCAGACTGTACTGTGTCCCTCTGCTCTGAGAGATACATTATAACCAGACTGTACTGTGTACCTCTGCTCTTGCAGACACATTATAACCAGACTATACTGTGTCCCTCTGCTCTGAGAGACACAATATAACCAGACTGTACAGTGTCCCTCTGCTCTGTCAGACACATTATAACCAGACTGTACTGTGTCCCTCTGCTCTGAGAGACACATTATAACCAGACTGTACTGTGTCCCTCTGCTCTGACAGGCACATTGTAACCAGACTGTACTGTGTCCCTCTGCTCTTGCAGACACATTATAACCAGACTGTACTGAGTCCCTCAGCTCTGACAAATACATTATAACCGGACTGTACTGTGTCCCTCTGCTCTGACAGATACATTATAACCAGACTGTACTGTGTCCCTCTGCTTTGACAGACACCTTATGACCAGACTGTACTGTGTCCCTCTGCTCTGACAGATACATTATAACCAGACTGTACTGTGTCCCTCTGCTCTGACAGATACATTATAACCAGACTGTACTGTGTCCCTCTGCTCTGACAGACACATTATAACCAGACTGTACTGTGTCCCTCTGCTCTGACAGATACATTATAACCAGACTGTACTGTGTCCCTCTGCTCTGACAGACACATTATAACCAGACTGTACTGTGTCCCTCTGCTCTGACAGACAGATTATAACCAGACTGTACTGTGTCCCTCTGCTCTTGCAGACACATTAGAACCTGACTGTACTGTGTTCTTCTGCTCTTGCAGACACATTATAACCAGACTGTACTGTGTCCCTCTGCGCTGAGAGACACATTATAACCAGACTGTACAGTGTCCCTCTGCTCTGACAGATACATTAATACCCAGACAGTCTTGTGTCACTCTGCTCTGACAGACACATTAAAACCAGACTGTACTGTGTCCCTCTGCTCTGAAAGATACAAGAGAACCAGACTGTACTGTGTCCCTCTGCTCTGACAGATACATTATAACCAGACTGTACTGTGTCCCTCTGCTCTGAGAGATACATTATAACCAGATTTTACTGTGTCCCTCTGGTCTGACAGATACATTATAACCGGACTGTACTGTGTTCCTCTGCTCTGACAGACACATTATAACCAGACTGTACTGTGTCCCTGTGCTCTGACAGACACATTGTAACCAGACTGTACTGTGTCCCTCGGCTCTGACAGACACATTATAACCAGATTGGACTGTGTCCCTCTGCTCTTACAGATACATTAATAACCAGACAGTCTTGTGTCACTCTGCTGACAGACACATTAAAACCGGACTGTACTGTGTCCCTCTGCTCTGACAGACACATTGTAACCAGACTGTACTGTCCCTCGGCTCTGACAGACACATTATAACCAGACTGTACTGTGTCCCTCTGCTCTGACAGACACATTATAACCAGACTGTACTGTGTCCCTCTGGTCTGACAGATACATTATAACCAGACTGTACTGTGTCCCTCTGCTCTGACAGATACATTATAACCAGACTGTACTGTGTCCCTCTGCTCTGACAGATACATTATAACCAGATTGTACTGTGTCCCTCTGCTCTGACAGATACATTATAACCAGACTGTACTGTGTCCCTCTGATCTGACAGATACATTATAACCAGACTGTACTGTATCCCTCTGATCTGACAGATACATTATAACCAGACTGTACTGTGTCCCTCTGCTCTGACAAATACATTATAACCGGACTGTACTGTGTCCCTCTGCTCTGACAGATACATTATAACCAGATTGTACTGTGTCCCTCTGCTCTAACAGATACATTATAACCAGACTGTACTGTATCCCTCTGATCTGACAGATACATTATAACCAGACTGTACTGTGTCCCTCTGTTCTGACAGATACATTATAACCAGATTGTACTGTGTCCCTCTGCTCTTACAGATACATTATAACCAGACTGTACTGTGTCCCTCTGCTCTGACAGATACATTATAACCAGACTGTACTGTGTCCCTCTGCTCTGACAGATACATTATAACCAGACTGTACTGTGTTCCTCTTCTCTGTCAGATACATTATAACCAGACTGTACTGTGTCCCTCTGCTCTTGCCGACACATTATAACCAGACTGTACTGTGTCCCTCTGCTCTGACAGACACATTATAACCAGACTGTACTGTGTTCCTCTTCTCTGTCAGATACATTATAACCAGACTGTACTGTGTCCCTCTGCTCTGACAGATACATTAATTACCAGACTGTACTGTCTCCCTCTGCTCTGACAGATACATTAATTACCAGACTGTACTGTGTCCCTCTGCTCTGACAGATACATTAATAACCAGACTGTACTGTGTCCCTCTGCTCTGTCAGATACATTATAACCAGACTGTACTGTGCCCCTCTGCTCTGACAGATACCTTATTACCAGACTGTACTGTGTCCCTCTGCTCTGACAGATACATTATAACCTGACTGTACTGTGTCCCTCTGGTCTGACAGACACATTATAACCAGACTGTACTGTGTCCCTCTGCTCTGACAGATACATTATAACCAGACTGTACTGTGTCCCTCTGCTCTGACAGATACATTGTAGCCAGACTGTACTGTGTCCCTCTGCTCTGACAGATACATTATAACCAGACTGTACTGTGTACCTCTGCTCTGACAGATACATTATAACCAGACTGTACTGTGTCCGTCTGCTGTAAGAGGTTCATTATAACCAGACTGTACTGTGTTCCTCTGCTCTGTCAGATACATTATAGCCAGACTGTACAGTGTCCCTCTGCTCTGACAGATACATTATAGCCCGACTGTACTGTGTCCCTCTGCTCTGACAGACACATTATAACCAGACTGTACTGTGTCCCTCTGCTCTGACAAATACATTATAGCCAGACTGTTCTGTGTCCCTCTGCTCTGACAGATACATTATAACCAGACTGTACTGTGTCCCTCTTCTCTGACAGATACATTATAACCAGACTGTACTGTGTTCCTCTGCTGTGACAGATACATTATAACCAGACTGTACTGTGTCCCTCTGCTCTGACAGATACATTATAACCAGACTGTACTGTGTCCCTCTGCTCCTTTAGAGACATTATAACCAGACTGTACTGTGTCCCTCTGCTCTGTCAGATACATTATAACCAGACTGTATTGTGTCCTTCTGCTCCTTTAGAGACATTATAACCAGACTGTACTGTGTCCCTCTGCTCTGACAGATACATTATAACCAGACTGTACTGTGTCCCTCTGCTCTGACAGACAGATTATAACCAGACTGTACTGTGTCCCTCTGCGCTGAGAGACACATTATAACCAGACTGTACTGTGTCTCTCTGCTCTGACAGATACATTATAACCAGACTGTACTGTGTCCCTCTGCTCTGACAGATACATTATAACCAGACTGTACTGTGTCGGTCTGGTGTGAGAGGTTCATTATAACCAGACTGTACTGTGTTCCTCTGCTCTGTCAGATACATTATAACCAGACTGTACTGTGTCCCTCTGCTCTCTCAGACACATTATAACCAGACTGTACTGTGTTCCTCTTCTCTGTCAGATACATTATAACCAGACTGTACTGTGTCCCTCTGCTCTGACAGATACATCATAACCAGACTGTATTGTGTTCCTCTGCTCTGAGAGATACATTATAACCAGACTGTACTGTGTCCCTCTGCTCTGACAGATACATTATAACCAGACTGTACTGTGTCCATCTTCTCTGACAGACACATTATAACCAGATTGTACTGTGTCCCTCTGCTCTGACAGACACATTATAACCAGACTGTACTGTGTCCCTCTGCTCTGACAGATACATTATAACCGGACTGTACTGTGTCCCTCTGCTCTGACAGACACATTATAACCAGACTGTACTGTGTCCCTCTGCTCTGACAGATACATTATAACCGGACTGTACTGTGTCCCTCTGCTCTGACAGACACATTATAACCAGAGTGTACTGTGTCCCTCTGCTCTGACAGATACATTATAACCAGACTGTACTGTGTCCCTCTGCTCTGACAGATTCATTATAACCAGATTGTACTGTGTCCCTCTGCTCTGACAGATACATTATAACCAGATTGTACTGTGTCCCTCTGCTCTGACAGATACATTATAACCAGACTGTACTGTATCCCTCTGATCTGACAGATACATTATAACCAGACTGTACTGTGTCCCTCTGCTCTGACAGATACATTATAACCAGATTGTACTGTGTCCCTCTGCTCTGACAGATACATTATAACCAGACTGTACTGTATCCCTCTGATCTGACAGATACATTATAACCAGACTGTACTGTGTCCCTCTACTCTGACAGATACATTATAACCTGGCTTTACAGTGTCTCTCTGGTCTGACCGACAAATTATAACCGGACTGTACTGTATTCCTCTGCTCTGACAGACACATTATAACCAGACTGTACTGTGTCCCTCTGCTCTGACAGATACATTATAATCACACTATACTGTGTCCCTCTGCTCTGACAGATACATTATAACCTGGCTGTACAGTGTCTCTCTGGTCTGACAGACAAATTATAACCGGACTGTACTGTATTCCTCTGCTCTGACAGACATATTGTCACCAGAGTGTTCTGTGCTCGTCTGGTCTGTCAGAGACAGTTATAACCAGACTGTACTCTGTCCCTCTGCTCTGAAAGATACAATATAACCAGACTGTACTGTGTCCCTCTGCTCTGACAGATACATTATAACCAGACTGTACTGTGTCCCTCTGCTCTGAGAGATACATTATAACCAGATTTTACTGTGTCCCTCTGGCCTGACAGATACATTATAACTGGACTGTACTGTGTTCCTCTGCTCTGACAGACACATTATAACCAGACTGTACTGTGTCCCTGTGCTGTGACAGACTCATTCTAACCAGACTGTACTGTGTCCCTCTGCTCTGACAGATACATTATAACCAGACTGTACTGTGTCCCTCTGCTCTGACAGACACATTATAACCAGACTGTACTGTGTCCCTCTGCTCTGACAGATACATTATAACCAGACTGGACTGTGTCCCTCTGCTCTTACAGATACATTAATAACCAGACAGTCTTGTGTCACTCTGCTGACAGACACATTAAAACCGGACTGTACTGTGTCCCTCTGCTCTGACAGATACATTATAACCAGACTGTACTGTGTCCCTCTGCGCTGAGAGACACTTTATAACCAGACTGTACTGTGTCCCTCTGCTCTGTCAGATACATTATAACCAGACTGTACTGTGTCCCTCTGCTCTGACAGACACATTATAACCAGACTGTACTGTATCCCTCTGCTCTGACAGATACATTATAACCAGACTGGACCGTGTCCCTCTGCTCTTACAGATACATTAATAACCAGACAGTCTTGTGTCACTCTGCTGACAGACACATTAAAACCGGACTGTACTGTGTCCCTCTGCTCTGACAGATACATTATAACCAGACTGTATTGTGTCCCTCTGCACCTTTAGAGACATTATAACCAAACTGTACTGTGTTCCTCTGCTCTGTCAGATACATTAAAACCAGACTGTATTGTGTCCCTCTGCTCCTTTAGAGACATTATAACCAGACTGTACTGTGTCCCTCTGCTCTGACAGATACATTATAACCAGACTGTATTGTGTCCCTCTGCTCCTTTAGAGACATTATAACCAGACTGTACTGTGTTCCTCTGCTCTGTCAGATACATTAAAACCAGACTGTATTGTGTCCCTCTGCTCCTTTAGAGACATTATAACCAGACTGTACTGTGTCCCTCTGCTCTGACAGATACATTATAACCAGACTGTACTGTGTCCCTCTGCTCTGTCAGATACATTATAACCAGACTGTATTGTGTCCCTCTGCTCCTTTAGAGACATTATAACCAGACTGTACTGTGTCCCTCTGCTCTGACAGATACATTATAACCAGACTGTACTGTGTTCCTTTGGTCTGTCAGAGACATTATAACCAGACTGTACTGTGTCCCTCTGCTGTGACAGATACATTATAACCAGACTGTTCTGTGTTCTCCTGGTCAGACAGATACATTATAACCAGACTGGCCTGTGTCCCTCTGCTCTGACAGATACATTATAACCAGACTGTACAGTGTCTCTCTGCTCTGACAGATACATTATAACCAGACTGTCCTGTGTTCCTCTGCTCTGACAGACACATTATAACCAGACTGTACTGTGTCCCTCTGCTTTGACAGACACATTATGACCAGACTGTACTGTGTCCCTCTGCTCTGTCAGAGACATTATAACCAGACTGTCCTGTGTTCCTCTGCTCTGACAGACACATTATAACCAGACTGTACTGTGTCCCTCTGCTTTGACAGACACATTATGACCAGACTGTACTGTGTCCCTCTGCTCTGTCAGAGACATTATAACCAGACTGTACTGTGTCCCTCTGCTCTGACAGATACATTATAACCAGTCTGTAATGTGTCCCTCTGCTCTGACAGATACATTATAACCAGACTGTTCTGTGTTCCCCTGGTCTGACAGATACATTATAACCAGACTGTACTGTGTCCCTCTGCTCTGACAGATACATTATAACCAGACTGTACTGTGTTCCTCTGCTCTGACAGATACATTATAACCAGACTGTACAGTGTCCCTCTGCTCTGACAGATACATTATAACCAGACTGTACAGTGTCCCTCTGCTCTGACAGATACATTATAACCAGACTGTACTGTGTCCCTCTGCTCTGACAGATACATTATAACCAGACTGTACTGTGTTCCTCTGCTCTGACAGATACATTATAACCAGACTGTACAGTGTCCCTCTGCTCTGACAGATACATTATAACCAGACTGTACTGTGTCCCTGTGCTCTGACAAATACATTATAACCAGACTGTACTGTGTTCCTCTGCTCTGACAGATATATTATAACCAGACTGTACAGTGTCCCTCTGCTCTGACAGATACATTATAACCAGACTGTACAGTGTCCCTCTGCTCTGACAGATACATTATAACCAGACTGTACTGTGTTCCTCTGCTCTGACAGATACATTATAACCAGACTGTACAGTGTCCCTCTGCTCTGACAGATATATTATAACCAGACTGTACAGTGTCCCTCTGCTCTGACAGATACATTATAACCAGACTGTACTGTGTCCCTCTGCTCTGACAGATACATTATAACCAGACCGTACTGTGTCCCTCTGCTCTGAGAGATACATTATAACCGGTCTGTACTGTGTCCCTCTGCTTTGACAGATACATTATAACCAGACTGTACTGTGTCCCTCTGCTCTGAGAGATACATTATAACCGGTCTGTACTGTGTCCCTCTGCTTTGACAGATACATTATAACCAGACTGTACTGTGTCCCTCTGCTCTGACAGATACATTATAACCAGACTGTACTGTGTCCCTCTGCTCTGAGAGATACATTATAACCAGACTGTACTGTGTCCCTCTGCTGTGAGAGATACATTATAACCGGTCTGTACTGTGTCCCTCTGCTTTGACAGATACATTATAACCAGACTGTACTGTGTCCCTCTGCTCTTGCAGACACATTATAACCAGACTGTACTGTGTCCCTCTGCGCTGAGAGACACATTATAACCAGACTGTACTGTGTCCCTCTGCTCTGACAAATACATTATAACCAGACTGTACTGTGTCCCTCTGCTCTGACAGATACATTATAACCAGACTGTACTGTGTTCCTCTGCTCTGACAGATACATTATAACCAGACTGTACTGTGTCCCTCTGCTCTGACAGATACATTATAACCAGACTGTGCTGTGTCCCTCTGCTCTGACAGACACATTATAACCAGACTGTACTGTGTCCCTCTGCTCTTGCAGACACATTATAACCAGACTGTACTGTGTCCCTCTGCGCTGAGAGACACATTATAACCAGACTGTACTGTGTCTCTCTGCTCTGACAGATACATTATAACCAGACTGTACTGTGTCCCTCTGCTCTGACAGACACATTATAACCAGACTGTACTGTGTCCCTCTGCGCTGAGAGACACATTATAACCAGACTGTACTGTGTCCCTCTGCGCTGAGAGACACATTATAACCAGACTGTACTGTGTCCCTCTGCGCTGAGAGACACATTATAACCAGACTGTACTGTGTCTCTCTGCTCTGACAGATACATTATAACCAGACTGTACTGTGTTCCTCTGCTCTGTCAGATACATTATAATCAGACTGTACTGTGTCCCTCTGCTCTGACAGACACATTATAACCAGACTGTACTGTGTCCCTCTGCTCTGTCAGATACATTATAACCAGACTGTACTGTGTCCCTCTGCTCTGACAGACACATTATAACCAGACTGTACTGTGTTCCTCTTCTCTGTCAGATACATTATAACCAGACTGTACTGTGTCCCTCTGCTCTGACAGATACATTAATAACCAGACTGTACTTTGTCCCTCTGCTCTGTCAGATACATTATAACCAGACTGTACTGTGTCCCTCTGCTCTGACCGATACGTTATAACCAGACTGTACTGTGTCCCTCTGCTCTGACAGATACATTATAACCTGACTGTACTGTGTCCCTCTGCTCTGACAGATACATTCTAATCGGACTGTACTGTGTCCCTCTGCTCTGATAGATACATTATAGCCAGACTGTACTGTGTCCATCTGCTCTGACAGATACATTATAACCAGACTGTACTGTGTCCCTCTGCTCTAACAGATACATTATAACCAGACTGTACAGTGTCTCTCTGGTCTGACAGACAAATTATAACCGGACTGTACTGTATTCCTCTGCTCTGACAGACACATTATCACCAGAGTGTTCTGTGCTCGTCTGGTCTTTTCAGAGACAGTTATAACCAGACTGTACTCTGTCCCTCTGCTCTGACAGACACATTTTCACCGGACTGTACTGTATTCCTCTGCTCTGACAGATACATTAATAACTAGACTGTACTGTGACCCTCTGCTGTGACAGATACCTAATAACAAGACTGTACTGTGTTCCTCTGCTCTGACAGATACATTATAACCAGACTGTACAGTGTCTCTCTGCTCTGACAGATACATTAATAACCAGACTGTACTGTGCCCCTCAGTTCTGTCAGATATGTTAATAACAAGACTGTACTGTGTTCCTCTGCTCTGACAGATACATTATAACCAGACTGTACTGTGTCCCTCTGCTCTGTCAGATACATTATAACCAGACTGTACTGTGTACCTCTGCTCTGACAGAGACATTATAACCAGAGTGTACTGTAGCCCTCTGCTCTGACAGATACATTATAATCAGACTGTACTGTGTCCCTCTGCTCTGACAGATACATTATAACCAGACTGTACTGTGTTCCTCTGCTCTGACAGATACATTATAACCAGACTGTACAGTGTCCCTCTGCTCTGACAGATACATTATTACCAGACTGTACTGGGTCCCTCTGCTCTGACAGACACATTATAACCAGACTGTACTGTGTCCCTCTGCTCTGTCAGATACATTATAACCAGACTGTACTGTGTACCTCTGCTCTGACAGAGACATTACAACCAGACTGTACTGTGTTCCTCTGCTCTGACAGATACATTATAACCAGACTGTACTGTGTCCCTCTGCTCTGACAGAGACATTATAACCAGACTGTACTGTATCCCTCTGCTCTGACAGATACATTATAACCAGACTGTACTGTGTCCCTCTGCTCTGACAGATACATTATAACCAGATTTTACTGTGTCCCTCTGCTCTGACAGATACATTAAAAACCAGACTGTACTGTGTCCCTCTGCTCTGACAGACACATTATAACCAGACTGTACTGTGTCCCTCTGCTCTGACAGATACATTAAAAACCAGACTGTACTGTGTCCCTCTGCTCTGACAGACACATTATAACCAGACTGTACTGTGTCCCTCTGCTCTGACAGGTACATTATAACCGGACTGTACTGTGTCCCTCTGCTCTGACAGATACATTATAACCCAGCTGTACAGTGTCTCTGTGTTCTGACAAACACATTATCACCAGACTGTACTGTGTCCCTCTGCTCTGACAGATACATTATAACCCAGCTGTACAGTGTCTCTGTGGTCTGACAGACACATTATAACCAGACTGTACTGTATTCCTCTGCTCTGACAGACACATTATCACCAGAGTGTTCTGTGTTCGTCTGGTCTGTCAGAGACAGTTATAACCAGACTGTACTCTGTCCCTCTGCTCTGACAGAAACGTTATAACCAGACTGTACTGTCTCCCTCTGCTCTGGCAGATACATTCATAACTAGACTGCAATGTGACCCTTTGCTGTGACAGATGCCTCATTACCAAACTATACTGTGTCCCTCTGCTCTGACAGATACATTATAACCAGACAGTCTTGTGTCACTCTGCTCTGACAGACACATTATAACCAGACTGTACTGTGTCCCTCTGCTCTGTCAGATACATTAATAACCAGACAGTCTTGTGTCACTCTGCTCTGACAGATACATTATAATCAGACTGTACTGTATTCCTCTGCTCTGACAGACACATTATCACCAGAGTGTTCTGTGTTCGTCTGGTCTGTCAGATACATTATAACCAGACTGTACTGTGTCCCTCTGCTCTGACAGACACATTATAACCAGACTGTACTGTGTCCCTCTGCTCTGACAGATACATTATAACCAGACTGTACTGTGTCCATCTGCTCTGACAGACATATTATAACCAGACTGTACTGTGTCCCTCTGCTCTGACAGATACATTATAACCAGACTGTACTGTGTCCCTCTGCTCTGACAGATACATTATAACCCGACTGTACTGTGTCCCTCTGCTCTGACAGACACATTATAACCAGACTGTACTGTGTCCCTCTGCTCTGACAGATACATTATAACCGGACTGTACTGTGTCCCTCTGCTCTGACAGATACATTATAACCTGGCTGTACAGTGTCTCTCTGGTCTGACAGACACATTATAACCCGACTGTACTGTATTCCTCTGCTCTGACAGACACATTATAACCAGAGTGTTCTGTGTTCGTCTGGTCTGTCAGATACATTATAACCAGACTGTACTGTGTCCCTCTGCTCTGACAGATACATTATAACCAGACTGTACTGTATCCCTCTGCTCTGATTGATACATTATAACCAGACTTTACTGTGTCCCTCTGCTCTGACAGACACATTATAACCAGACTGTACTGTATCCCTCTGCTCTGACAGATACATTATAACCAGACTTTACTGTGTCCCTCCGCTCTGACAGACACATTATAACCAGACTGTACAGTGTCCCTCTGCTCTGACAGATACATTAATACCCAGACAGTCTTGTGTCACTCTGCTCTGACAGACACATTAAAACCAGACTGTACTGTGTCCCTCTGCTCTGAAAGATACAAGAGAACCAGACTGTACTGTGTCCCTCTGCTCTGACAGATACATTATAACCAGACTGTACTGTGTCCCTCTGCTCTGAGAGGTACATTATAACCAGATTTTACTGTGTCCCTCTGGTCTGACAGATACATTATAACCGGACTGTACTGTGTTCCTCTGCTCTGAGAGACACATTATAACCAGACTGTACTGTGTCCCTGTGCTCTGACAGACACATTGTAACCAGACTGTACTGTGTCCCTCGGCTCTGACAGACACATTATAACCAGATTGGACTGTGTCCCTCTGCTCTTACAGATACATTAATAACCAGACAGTCTTGTGTCACTCTGCTGACAGACACATTAAAACCGGACTGTACTGTGTCCCTCTGCTCTGACAGACACATTGTAACCAGACTGTACTGTCCCTCGGCTCTGACAGACACATTATAACCAGACTGTACTGTGTCCCTCTGCTCTGACAGACACATTATAACCAGACTGTACTGTGTCCCTCTGGTCTGACAGATACATTATAACCAGACTGTACTGTGTCCCTCTGCTCTGACAGATACATTATAACCAGACTGTACTGTGTCCCTCTGCTCTGACAGATACATTATAACCTGGCTGTACAGTGTCTCTCTGGTCTGACAGACAAATTATAACTGGACTGTACTGTATTCCTCTGCTCTGACAGACACATTGTCACCAGAGTGTTCTGTGCTCGTCTGGTCTGTGAGAGACAGTTATAACCAGACTGTACTCTGTCCCTCTGCTCTGACAGACACATTTTCACCGGACTGTACTGTATTCCTCTGCTCTGACAGATACATTAATAACTAGACTGTACTGTGACCCTCTGCTGTGACAGATACCTAATAACCAGACTGTACTGTGTCCCTCTGCTCTGACAGACACATTATAACCAGACTGTACTGTGTCCCTCTGCTCATACAGATACCTAATAACCAGACAGTCTTGTGTAACTCTGCTCTGACAGACATATTAAAACCAGACTGTACTGTGTCCCTCTGCTCTGAGAGATACATTATAACCAGACTGTACTGTGTACCTCTGCTCTTGCAGACACATTATAACCAGACTATACTGTGTCCCTCTGCTCTGAGAGACACAATATAACCAGACTGTACAGTGTCCCTCTGCTCTGTCAGACACATTATAACCAGACTGTACTGTGTCCCTCTGCTCTGAGAGACACATTATAACCAGACTGTACTGTGTCCCTCTGCTCTGACAGGCACATTGTAACCAGACTGTACTGTGTCCCTCTGCTCTTGCAGACACATTATAACCAGACTGTACTGAGTCCCTCAGCTCTGACAAATACATTATAACCGGACTGTACTGTGTCCCTCTGCTCTGACAGATACATTATAACCAGACTGTACTGTGTCCCTCTGCTTTGACAGACACCTTATGACCAGACTGTACTGTGTCCCTCTGCTCTGACAGATACATTATAACCAGACTGTACTGTGTCCCTCTGCTCTGACAGATACATTATAACCAGACTGTACTGTGTCCCTCTGCTCTGACAGACACATTATAACCAGACTGTACTGTGTCCCTCTGCTCTGACAGATACATTATAACCAGACTGTACTGTGTCCCTCTGCTCTGACAGACACATTATAACCAGACTGTACTGTGTCCCTCTGCTCTGACAGACAGATTATAACCAGACTGTACTGTGTCCCTCTGCTCTTGCAGACACATTAGAACCTGACTGTACTGTGTTCTTCTGCTCTTGCAGACACATTATAACCAGACTGTACTGTGTCCCTCTGCGCTGAGAGACACATTATAACCAGACTGTACAGTGTCCCTCTGCTCTGACAGATACATTAATACCCAGACAGTCTTGTGTCACTCTGCTCTGACAGACACATTAAAACCAGACTGTACTGTGTCCCTCTGCTCTGAAAGATACAAGAGAACCAGACTGTACTGTGTCCCTCTGCTCTGACAGATACATTATAACCAGACTGTACTGTGTCCCTCTGCTCTGAGAGATACATTATAACCAGATTTTACTGTGTCCCTCTGGTCTGACAGATACATTATAACCGGACTGTACTGTGTTCCTCTGCTCTGACAGACAC